>NW_027371275.1:0-29031 GCF_046119375.1 Phyllobates terribilis
TTATTACTGTTTTGTGCATTTACAATATTCATTTGATTTTTTGCCACTTGAAAAAACATGTTTTTCATATACAGCAGAAATGTTTGAAGCTACTGACTGAATGAAGGAGCTGGCATCTCACTCTTTGAATCTTCTTTATCATGCTAGGATTAACAGGAAAAAGCTAAAAATTTCAGAATTGCACCGTGCAATGTGGAGATATTACTGTTTGTGCATTTACAATATTCATTGATTTTGCATTGAAAAAACGTTCCAGAAATGTTTTGAAGCTACTGACTGAATGAAAGGAGCTGGCATCTCACTCTTTTGAATCTTCTTTATCATGCTAGGATTACAGGAAAAAGCTAAAAATTTCAGAATTGCACCGTGCAATGTGAGATATTACTGTTTGTGCATTTACAATATTCATTGATTTTTGCCATTGAAAAACATGTTTTCATATACAGAAATGTTTGAAGCTACTGACTGAATGAAAGGAGCTGGCATCTCACTCTCTTTGAATCTTCTTTATCATGCTAGGATTAACAGGAAAAAGCTAAAAATTTCAGAATTGCCACCGTGCAATGTGGAGATATTACTGTTTGTGCATTTACAATATTCATTGATTTTTGCCATTGAAAAACATGTCCAGAAATGTTTGAAGCTACTGACTGAATGAAAGGAGCTGGCATCTTCACTCTCTTTGAATCTTCTTTATCATGCTAGGATTAACAGGAAAAAGCTAAAAATTTCAGAATTGCACCGTGCAATGTGGAGATATTACTGTTTGTGCATTTACAATATTCATTGATTTTTGCCATTGAAAAACATGTTTTTCATATACCAGAAATATTTGAAGCTACTGACTGAATGAAAGGAGCTGGCATCTCACTCTCTTTGAATCTTCTTTATCATGCTAGGATTAACAGGAAAAAGCAAAAAATTTCAGAATTGCACCGTGCAATGTGGAGATATTACTGTTTGTGCATTTACAATATTCATTGATTTTTGCCATTGAAAAACATGTTTTTCATATACCAGAAATGTTTTGAAGCTACTGACTGAATGAAAGGAGCTGGCATCTCACTCTCTTTGAATCTTCTTTATCATGCTAGGATTAACAGGAAAAAGCTAAAAATTTCAGAATTGCACCGTGCAATGTGGAGATATTACTGTTTGTGCATTTACAATATTCATTGATTTTTGCCATTGAAAAACATGTTTTTCATATACCAGAAATGTTTGAAGCTACTGACTGAATGAAAGGAGCTGGCATCTCACTCTCTTTGAATCTTCTTTATCATGCTAGGATTAACAGGAAAAAGCTAAAAATTTCAGAATTGCACCGTGCAATGTGGAGATATTACTGTTTGTGCATTTACAATATTCATTGATTTTTGCCATTGAAAAACATGTTTTTCATATACCAGAAATGTTTGAAGCTACTGACTGAATGAAAGGAGCTGGCATCTCACTCTCTTTGAATCTTCTTTATCATGCTAGGATTAACAGGAAAAAGCTAAAAATTTCAGAATTGCACCGTGCAATGTGGAGATATTACTGTTTGTGCATTTACAATATTCATTGATTTTTGCCATTGAAAAACTGTTTTCATATACCAGAAATGTTTGAAGCTACTGACTGAATGAAAGGAGCTGGCATCTCACTCTCTTTGAATCTTCTTTATCATGCCTAGGATTAACAGGAAAAAGCTAAAAATTTCAGAATTGCACCGTGCAATGTGGAGATATTACTGTTTGTGCATTTACAATATTCATTGATTTTTGCCATTGAAAAACATGTTTTTCATATACCAGAAATGTTTGAAGCTACTGACTGAATGAAAGGAGCTGGCATCTCACTCTCTTTGAATCTTCTTTATCATGCTAGGATTAACAGGAAAAAGCTAAAAATGTCAGAATTGCACCGTGCAATGTGGAGATATTACTGTTTGTGCATTTACAATATTCATTGATTTTGCCATTGAAAAACGTCCAGAAATGTTTGAAGCTACTGACTGAATGAAAGGAGCTGGCATCTCACTCTCTTTGAATCTTCTTTATCATGCTAGGATTAACAGGAAAAGCTAAAAATTTCAGAATTGCACCGTGCAATGTGGAGATATTACTGTTTGTGCATTTACAATATTCATTGATTTTTGCCATTGAAAACATGTTATTATATATCCAGAAATGTTTGAAGCTACTGACTGAATGAAAGGAGCTGGCATCTCACTCTCTTTGAATCTTCTTTATCATGCTAGGATTAGCAGGAAAAAGCAAAAAATTTCAGAATTGCACCGTGCAATGTGGAGATATTACTGTTTGTGCATTTACAATATTCATTGATTTTTTGCCATTGAAAACGTCCAGAAATGTTTGAAGCTACTGACTGAATGAAAGGAGCTGGCATCTCACTCTCTTTGAATCTTCTTTATCATGCTAGGATTAGCAGGAAAAAGCAAAAAATTTCAGAATTGCACCGTGCAATGTGGAGATATTACTGTTTGTGCATTTACAATATTCATTGATTTTTGCCATTGAAAAACATGTTTTTCATATACCAGAAATGTTTGAAGCTACTGACTGAATGAAAGGAGCTGGCATCTCACTCTCTTTGAATCTTCTTTATCATGCTAGGATTAACAGGAAAAAGCTAAAAATTTCAGAATTGCACCGTGCAATGTGGAGATATTACTGTTTGTGCATTTACAATATTCATTGATTTTTGCCATTGAAAAACATGTTTTTCATATACCAGAAATGTTTGAAGCTACTGACTGAATGAAAGGAGCTGGCATCTCACTCTCTTTGAATCTTCTTTATCATGCTAGGATTAGCAGGAAAAAGCAAAAAATTTCAGAATTGCACCGTGCAATGTGGAGATATTACTGTTTGTGCATTTACAATATTCATTGATTTTTGCCATTGAAAAACGTCCAGAAATGTTTGAAGCTACTGACTGAATGAAAGGAGCTGGCATCTCACTCTCTTTGAATCTTCTTTATCATGCTAGGATTAACAGGAAAAGCTAAAAATTTCAGAATTGCACCGTGCAATGTGGAGATATTACTGTTTGTGCATTTACAATATTCATTGATTTTTGCCATTGAAAAACGTCCAGAAATGTTTGAAGCTACTGACTGAATGAAAGGAGCTGGCATCTCACTCTCTTTGAATCTTCTTTATCATGCTAGGATTAACAGGAAAAAGCTAAAAATTTCAGAATTGCACCGTGCAATGTGGAGATATTACTGTTGTGCATTTACAATATTCATTGATTTTTGCCATTGAAAAACATGTTTTTCATATACCAGAAATGTTTGAAGCTACTGACTGAATGAAAGGAGCTGGCATCTCACTCTCTTTGAATCTTCTTTATCATGCTAGGATTAACAGGAAAAAGCAAAAAATTTCAGAATTGCACCGTGCAATGTGGAGATATTACTGTTTGTGCATTTACAATATTCATTGATTTTTGCCATTGAAAAACATGTTTTTCATATACCAGAATGTTTGAAGCTACTGACTGAATGAAAGGAGCTGGCATCTCACTCTCTTTGAATCTTCTTTATCATGCTAGGATTAACAGGAAAAAGCTAAAAATTTCAGAATTGCACCGTGCAATGTGGAGATATTACTGTTTGTGCATTTACAATATTCATTGATTTTTGCCATTGAAAAACATGTTTTTCATATACCAGAAATGTTTGAAGCTACTGACTGAATGAAAGGAGGCTGGCATCTCACTCTCTTTGAATCTTCTTTATCATGCTAGGATTAACAGGAAAAAGCTAAAAATTTCAGAATTGCACCGTGCAATGTGGAGATATTACTGTTTTGTGCATTTACAATATTCATTGATTTTTTGCCATTGAAAAACGTCCAGAAATGTTTGAAGCTACTGACTGAATGAAAGGAGCTGGCATCTCACTCTCTTTGAATCTTCTTTATCATGCTAGGATTAACAGGAAAAAGCTAAAAATTTCAGAATTGCACCGTGCGTGCAATGTGGAGATATTACTGTTTGTGCATTTACAATATTCATTGATTTTTGCCATTGAAAAACGTCCAGAAATGTTTGAAGCTACTGACTGAATGAAAGGAGCTGGCATCTCACTCTCTTTGAATCTTCTTTATCATGCTAGGATTAACAGGAAAAAGCAAAAAATTTCAGAATTGCACCGTGCAATGTGGAGATATTACTGTTTGTGCATTTACAATATTCATTGATTTTTGCCATTGAAAAACGTCCAGAAATGTTTGAAGCTACTGACTGAATGAAAGGAGCTGGCATCTCACTCTCTTTGAATCTTCTTTATCATGCTAGGATTAGCAGGAAAAAGCAAAAAATTTCAGAATTGCACCGTGCAATGTGGAGATATTACTGTTTGTGCATTTACAATATTCATTGATTTTTGCCATTGAAAAACGTCCAGAAATGTTTGAAGCTACTGACTGAATGAAAGGAGCTGGCATCTCACTCTCTTTGAATCTTCTTTATCATGCTAGGATTAACAGGAAAAAGCTAAAAATTTCAGAATTGCACCGTGCAATGTGGAGATATTACTGTTTGTGCATTTACAATATTCATTGATTTTTGCCATTGAAAAACGTCCAGAAATGTTTGAAGCTACTGACTGAATGAAAGGAGCTGGCATCTCACTCTCTTTGAATCTTCTTTATCATGCTAGGATTAACAGGAAAAAGCTAAAAATTTCAGAATTGCACCGTGCAATGTGGAGATATTACTGTTTGTGCATTTACAATATTCATTGATTTTTGCCATTGAAAAACGTCCAGAAATGTTTGAAGCTACTGACTGAATGAAAGGAGCTGGCATCTCACTCTCTTTGAATCTTCTTTATCATGCTAGGATTAACAGGAAAAAGCTAAAAATTTCAGAATTGCACCGTGCAATGTGGAGATATTACTGTTTGTGCATTTACAATATTCATTGATTTTTGCCATTGAAAAACGTCCAGAAATGTTTGAAGCTACTGACTGAATGAAAGGAGCTGGCATCTCACTCTCTTTGAATCTTCTTTATCATGCTAGGATTAGCAGGAAAAAGCAAAAAATTTCAGAATTGCACCGTGCAATGTGGAGATATTACTGTTTGTGCATTTACAATATTCATTGATTTTTGCCATTGAAAAACATGTTTTTCATATACCAGAAATGTTTGAAGCTACTGACTGAATGAAAGGAGCTGGCATCTCACTCTCTTTGAATCTTCTTTATCATGCTAGGATTAACAGGAAAAAGCTAAAAATTTCAGAATTGCACCGTGCAATGTGGAGATATTACTGTTTGTGCATTTACAATATTCATTGATTTTTGCCATTGAAAAACATGTTTTTCATATACCAGAAATGTTTGAAGCTACTGACTGAATGAAAGGAGCTGGCATCTCACTCTCTTTGAATCTTCTTTATCATGCTAGGATTAACAGGAAAAAGCAAAAAATTTCAGAATTGCACCGTGCAATGTGGAGATATTACTGTTTGTGCATTTACAATATTCATTGATTTTTGCCATTGAAAAACATGTTTTTCATATACCAGAAATGTTTGAAGCTACTGACTGAATGAAAGGAGCTGGCATCTCACTCTCTTTGAATCTTCTTTATCATGCTAGGATTAACAGGAAAAAGCTAAAAATTTCAGAATTGCACCGTGCAATGTGGAGATATTACTGTTTGTGCATTTACAATATTCATTGATTTTTGCCATTGAAAAACGTCCAGAAATGTTTGAAGCTACTGACTGAATGAAAGGAGCTGGCATCTCACTCTCTTTGAATCTTCTTTATCATGCTAGGATTAACAGGAAAAAGCTAAAAATTTCAGAATTGCACCGTGCAATGTGGAGATATTACTGTTTGTGCATTTACAATATTCATTGATTTTTGCCATTGAAAAACATGTTTTTCATATACCAGAAATGTTTGAAGCTACTGACTGAATGAAAGGAGCTGGCATCTCACTCTCTTTGAATCTTCTTTATCATGCTAGGATTAACAGGAAAAAGCTAAAAATTTCAGAATTGCACCGTGCAATGTGGAGATATTACTGTTTGTGCATTTACAATATTCATTGATTTTTGCCATTGAAAAACGTCCAGAAATGTTTGAAGCTACTGACTGAATGAAAGGAGCTGGCATCTCACTCTCTTTGAATCTTCTTTATCATGCTAGGATTAACAGGAAAAAGCTAAAAATTTCAGAATTGCACCGTGCAATGTGGAGATATTACTGTTTGTGCATTTACAATATTCATTGATTTTTGCCATTGAAAAACATGTTTTTCATATACCAGAAATGTTTGAAGCTACTGACTGAATGAAAGGAGCTGGCATCTCACTCTCTTTGAATCTTCTTTATCATGCTAGGATTAACAGGAAAAAGCTAAAAATTTCAGAATTGCACCGTGCAATGTGGAGATATTACTGTTTGTGCATTTACAATATTCATTGATTTTTGCCATTGAAAAACATGTTTTTCATATACCAGAAATGTTTGAAGCTACTGACTGAATGAAAGGAGCTGGCATCTCACTCTCTTTGAATCTTCTTTATCATGCTAGGATTAGCAGGAAAAAGCAAAAAATTTCAGAATTGCACCGTGCAATGTGGAGATATTACTGTTTGTGCATTTACAATATTCATTGATTTTTGCCATTGAAAAACGTCCAGAAATGTTTGAAGCTACTGACTGAATGAAAGGAGCTGGCATCTCACTCTCTTTGAATCTTCTTTATCATGCTAGGATTAACAGGAAAAAGCTAAAAATTTCAGAATTGCACCGTGCAATGTGGAGATATTACTGTTTGTGCATTTACAATATTCATTGATTTTTGCCATTGAAAAACATGTTTTTCATATACCAGAAATGTTTGAAGCTACTGACTGAATGAAAGGAGCTGGCATCTCACTCTCTTTGAATCTTCTTTATCATGCTAGGATTAACAGGAAAAAGCTAAAAATTTCAGAATTGCACCGTGCAATGTGGAGATATTACTGTTTGTGCATTTACAATATTCATTGATTTTTGCCATTGAAAAACATGTTTTTCATATACCAGAAATGTTTGAAGCTACTGACTGAATGAAAGGAGCTGGCATCTCACTCTCTTTGAATCTTCTTTATCATGCTAGGATTAACAGGAAAAAGCTAAAAATTTCAGAATTGCACCGTGCAATGTGGAGATATTACTGTTTGTGCATTTACAATATTCATTGATTTTTGCCATTGAAAAACATGTTTTTCATATACCAGAAATGTTTGAAGCTACTGACTGAATGAAAGGAGCTGGCATCTCACTCTCTTTGAATCTTCTTTATCATGCTAGGATTAACAGGAAAAAGCTAAAAATTTCAGAATTGCACCGTGCAATGTGGAGATATTACTGTTTGTGCATTTACAATATTCATTGATTTTTGCCATTGAAAAACGTCCAGAAATGTTTGAAGCTACTGACTGAATGAAAGGAGCTGGCATCTCACTCTCTTTGAATCTTCTTTATCATGCTAGGATTAACAGGAAAAAGCTAAAAATTTCAGAATTGCACCGTGCAATGTGGAGATATTACTGTTTGTGCATTTACAATATTCATTGATTTTTGCCATTGAAAAACGTCCAGAAATGTTTGAAGCTACTGACTGAATGAAAGGAGCTGGCATCTCACTCTCTTTGAATCTTCTTTATCATGCTAGGATTAACAGGAAAAAGCTAAAAATTTCAGAATTGCACCGTGCAATGTGGAGATATTACTGTTTGTGCATTTACAATATTCATTGATTTTTGCCATTGAAAAACGTCCAGAAATGTTTGAAGCTACTGACTGAATGAAAGGAGCTGGCATCTCACTCTCTTTGAATCTTCTTTATCATGCTAGGATTAGCAGGAAAAAGCAAAAAATTTCAGAATTGCACCGTGCAATGTGGAGATATTACTGTTTGTGCATTTACAATATTCATTGATTTTTGCCATTGAAAAACATGTTTTTCATATACCAGAAATGTTTGAAGCTACTGACTGAATGAAAGGAGCTGGCATCTCACTCTCTTTGAATCTTCTTTATCATGCTAGGATTAACAGGAAAAAGCTAAAAATTTCAGAATTGCACCGTGCAATGTGGAGATATTACTGTTTGTGCATTTACAATATTCATTGATTTTTGCCATTGAAAAACATGTTTTTCATATACCAGAAATGTTTGAAGCTACTGACTGAATGAAAGGAGCTGGCATCTCACTCTCTTTGAATCTTCTTTATCATGCTAGGATTAACAGGAAAAAGCAAAAAATTTCAGAATTGCACCGTGCAATGTGGAGATATTACTGTTTGTGCATTTACAATATTCATTGATTTTTGCCATTGAAAAACATGTTTTTCATATACCAGAAATGTTTGAAGCTACTGACTGAATGAAAGGAGCTGGCATCTCACTCTCTTTGAATCTTCTTTATCATGCTAGGATTAACAGGAAAAAGCTAAAAATTTCAGAATTGCACCGTGCAATGTGGAGATATTACTGTTTGTGCATTTACAATATTCATTGATTTTTGCCATTGAAAAACGTCCAGAAATGTTTGAAGCTACTGACTGAATGAAAGGAGCTGGCATCTCACTCTCTTTGAATCTTCTTTATCATGCTAGGATTAACAGGAAAAAGCTAAAAATTTCAGAATTGCACCGTGCAATGTGGAGATATTACTGTTTGTGCATTTACAATATTCATTGATTTTTGCCATTGAAAAACATGTTTTTCATATACCAGAAATGTTTGAAGCTACTGACTGAATGAAAGGAGCTGGCATCTCACTCTCTTTGAATCTTCTTTATCATGCTAGGATTAACAGGAAAAAGCTAAAAATTTCAGAATTGCACCGTGCAATGTGGAGATATTACTGTTTGTGCATTTACAATATTCATTGATTTTTGCCATTGAAAAACGTCCAGAAATGTTTGAAGCTACTGACTGAATGAAAGGAGCTGGCATCTCACTCTCTTTGAATCTTCTTTATCATGCTAGGATTAACAGGAAAAAGCTAAAAATTTCAGAATTGCACCGTGCAATGTGGAGATATTACTGTTTGTGCATTTACAATATTCATTGATTTTTGCCATTGAAAAACATGTTTTTCATATACCAGAAATGTTTGAAGCTACTGACTGAATGAAAGGAGCTGGCATCTCACTCTCTTTGAATCTTCTTTATCATGCTAGGATTAACAGGAAAAAGCTAAAAATTTCAGAATTGCACCGTGCAATGTGGAGATATTACTGTTTGTGCATTTACAATATTCATTGATTTTTGCCATTGAAAAACGTCCAGAAATGTTTGAAGCTACTGACTGAATGAAAGGAGCTGGCATCTCACTCTCTTTGAATCTTCTTTATCATGCTAGGATTAGCAGGAAAAAGCAAAAAATTTCAGAATTGCACCGTGCAATGTGGAGATATTACTGTTTGTGCATTTACAATATTCATTGATTTTTGCCATTGAAAAACGTCCAGAAATGTTTGAAGCTACTGACTGAATGAAAGGAGCTGGCATCTCACTCTCTTTGAATCTTCTTTATCATGCTAGGATTAACAGGAAAAAGCTAAAAATTTCAGAATTGCACCGTGCAATGTGGAGATATTACTGTTTGTGCATTTACAATATTCATTGATTTTTGCCATTGAAAAACATGTTTTTCATATACCAGAAATGTTTGAAGCTACTGACTGAATGAAAGGAGCTGGCATCTCACTCTCTTTGAATCTTCTTTATCATGCTAGGATTAACAGGAAAAAGCTAAAAATTTCAGAATTGCACCGTGCAATGTGGAGATATTACTGTTTGTGCATTTACAATATTCATTGATTTTTGCCATTGAAAAACATGTTTTTCATATACCAGAAATGTTTGAAGCTACTGACTGAATGAAAGGAGCTGGCATCTCACTCTCTTTGAATCTTCTTTATCATGCTAGGATTAACAGGAAAAAGCTAAAAATTTCAGAATTGCACCGTGCAATGTGGAGATATTACTGTTTGTGCATTTACAATATTCATTGATTTTTGCCATTGAAAAACGTCCAGAAATGTTTGAAGCTACTGACTGAATGAAAGGAGCTGGCATCTCACTCTCTTTGAATCTTCTTTATCATGCTAGGATTAACAGGAAAAAGCTAAAAATTTCAGAATTGCACCGTGCAATGTGGAGATATTACTGTTTGTGCATTTACAATATTCATTGATTTTTGCCATTGAAAAACGTCCAGAAATGTTTGAAGCTACTGACTGAATGAAAGGAGCTGGCATCTCACTCTCTTTGAATCTTCTTTATCATGCTAGGATTAACAGGAAAAAGCTAAAAATTTCAGAATTGCACCGTGCAATGTGGAGATATTACTGTTTGTGCATTTACAATATTCATTGATTTTTGCCATTGAAAAACATGTTTTTCATATACCAGAAATGTTTGAAGCTACTGACTGAATGAAAGGAGCTGGCATCTCACTCTCTTTGAATCTTCTTTATCATGCTAGGATTAACAGGAAAAAGCTAAAAATTTCAGAATTGCACCGTGCAATGTGGAGATATTACTGTTTGTGCATTTACAATATTCATTGATTTTTGCCATTGAAAAACGTCCAGAAATGTTTGAAGCTACTGACTGAATGAAAGGAGCTGGCATCTCACTCTCTTTGAATCTTCTTTATCTTGCTAGGATTAACAGGAAAAAGCTAAACATTTCAGAATTGCACCGTGCAATGTGGAGATATTACTGTTTGTGCATTTACAATATTCATTGATTTTTGCCATTGAAAAACGTCCAGAAATGTTTGAAGCTACTGACTGAATGAAAGGAGCTGGCATCTCACTCTCTTTGAATATTCTTTATCATGCTAGGATTAACAGGAAAAAGCTAAAAATTTCAGAATTGCACCGTGCAATGTGGAGATATTACTGTTTGTGCATTTACAATATTCATTGATTTTTGCCATTGAAAAACATGTTTTTCATATACCAGAAATGTTTGAAGCTACTGACTGAATGAAAGGAGCTGGCATCTCACTCTCTTTGAATCTTCTTTATCATGCTAGGATTAACAGGAAAAAGCTAAAAATTTCAGAATTGCACCGTGCAATGTGGAGATATTACTGTTTGTGCATTTACAATATTCATTGATTTTTGCCATTGAAAAACATGTTTTTCATATACCAGAAATGTTTGAAGCTACTGACTGAATGAAAGGAGCTGGCATCTCACTCTCTTTGAATCTTCTTTATCATGCTAGGATTAACAGGAAAAAGCTAAAAATTTCAGAATTGCACCGTGCAATGTGGAGATATTACTGTTTGTGCATTTACAATATTCATTGATTTTTGCCATTGAAAAACATGTTTTTCATATACGAGAAATGTTTGAAGCTACTGACTGAATGAAAGGAGCTGGCATCTCACTCTCTTTGAATCTTCTTTATCATGCTAGGATTAACAGGAAAAAGCAAAAAATTTCAGAATTGCACCGTGCAATGTGGAGATATTACTGTTTGTGCATTTACAATATTCATTGATTTTTGCCATTGAAAAACGTCCAGAAATGTTTGAAGCTACTGACTGAATGAAAGGAGCTGGCATCTCACTCTCTTTGAATCTTCTTTATCATGCTAGGATTAACAGGAAAAAGCTAAAAATTTCAGAATTGCACCGTGCAATGTGGAGATATTACTGTTTGTGCATTTACAATATTCATTGATTTTTGCCATTGAAAAACATGTTTTTCATATACCAGAAATATTTGAAGCTACTGACTGAATGAAAGGAGCTGGCATCTCACTCTCTTTGAATCTTCTTTATCATGCTAGGATTAACAGGAAAAAGCAAAAAATTTCAGAATTGCACCGTGCAATGTGGAGATATTACTGTTTGTGCATTTACAATATTCATTGATTTTTGCCATTGAAAAACATGTTTTTCATATACCAGAAATGTTTGAAGCTACTGACTGAATGAAAGGAGCTGGCATCTCACTCTCTTTGAATCTTCTTTATCATGCTAGGATTAACAGGAAAAAGCTAAAAATTTCAGAATTGCACCGTGCAATGTGGAGATATTACTGTTTGTGCATTTACAATATTCATTGATTTTTGCCATTGAAAAACATGTTTTTCATATACCAGAAATGTTTGAAGCTACTGACTGAATGAAAGGAGCTGGCATCTCACTCTCTTTGAATCTTCTTTATCATGCTAGGATTAACAGGAAAAAGCAAAAAATTTCAGAATTGCACCGTGCAATGTGGAGATATTACTGTTTGTGCATTTACAATATTCATTGATTTTTGCCATTGAAAAACATGTTTTTCATATACCAGAAATGTTTGAAGCTACTGACTGAATGAAAGGAGCTGGCATCTCACTCTCTTTGAATCTTCTTTATCATGCTAGGATTAACAGGAAAAAGCTAAAAATTTCAGAATTGCACCGTGCAATGTGGAGATATTACTGTTTGTGCATTTACAATATTCATTGATTTTTGCCATTGAAAAACATGTTTTTCATATACCAGAAATGTTTGAAGCTACTGACTGAATGAAAGGAGCTGGCATCTCACTCTCTTTGAATCTTCTTTATCATGCTAGGATTAACAGGAAAAAGCTAAAAATTTCAGAATTGCACCGTGCAATGTGGAGATATTACTGTTTGTGCATTTACAATATTCATTGATTTTTGCCATTGAAAAACATGTTTTTCATATACCAGAAATGTTTGAAGCTACTGACTGAATGAAAGGAGCTGGCATCTCACTCTCTTTGAATCTTCTTTATCATGCTAGGATTAACAGGAAAAAGCTAAAAATTTCAGAATTGCACCGTGCAATGTGGAGATATTACTGTTTGTGCATTTACAATATTCATTGATTTTTGCCATTGAAAAACGTCCAGAAATGTTTGAAGCTACTGACTGAATGAAAGGAGCTGGCATCTCACTCTCTTTGAATCTTCTTTATCATGCTAGGATTAACAGGAAAAAGCTAAAAATTTCAGAATTGCACCGTGCAATGTGGAGATATTACTGTTTGTGCATTTACAATATTCATTGATTTTTGCCATTGAAAAACATGTTTTTCATATACCAGAAATGTTTGAAGCTACTGACTGAATGAAAGGAGCTGGCATCTCACTCTCTTTGAATCTTCTTTATCATGCTAGGATTAACAGGAAAAAGCTAAAAATTTCAGAATTGCACCGTGCAATGTGGAGATATTACTGTTTGTGCATTTACAATATTCATTGATTTTTGCCATTGAAAAACGTCCAGAAATGTTTGAAGCTACTGACTGAATGAAAGGAGCTGGCATCTCACTCTCTTTGAATCTTCTTTATCATGCTAGGATTAACAGGAAAAAGCTAAAAATTTCAGAATTGCACCGTGCAATGTGGAGATATTACTGTTTGTGCATTTACAATATTCATTGATTTTTGCCATTGAAAAACGTCCAGAAATGTTTGAAGCTACTGACTGAATGAAAGGAGCTGGCATCTCACTCTCTTTGAATCTTCTTTATCATGCTAGGATTAGCAGGAAAAAGCAAAAAATTTCAGAATTGCACCGTGCAATGTGGAGATATTACTGTTTGTGCATTTACAATATTCATTGATTTTTGCCATTGAAAAACGTCCAGAAATGTTTGAAGCTACTGACTGAATGAAAGGAGCTGGCATCTCACTCTCTTTGAATCTTCTTTATCATGCTAGGATTAGCAGGAAAAAGCAAAAAATTTCAGAATTGCACCGTGCAATGTGGAGATATTACTGTTTGTGCATTTACAATGTTCATTGATTTTTGCCATTGAAAAACATGTTTTTCATATACCAGAAATGTTTGAAGCTACTGACTGAATGAAAGGAGCTGGCATCTCACTCTCTTTGAATCTTCTTTATCATGCTAGGATTAACAGGAAAAAGCTAAAAATTTCAGAATTGCACCGTGCAATGTGGAGATATTACTGTTTGTGCATTTACAATATTCATTGATTTTTGCCATTGAAAAACATGTTTTTCATATACCAGAAATGTTTGAAGCTACTGACTGAATGAAAGGAGCTGGCATCTCACTCTCTTTGAATCTTCTTTATCATGCTAGGATTAGCAGGAAAAAGCAAAAAATTTCAGAATTGCACCGTGCAATGTGGAGATATTACTGTTTGTGCATTTACAATATTCATTGATTTTTGCCATTGAAAAACGTCCAGAAATGTTTGAAGCTACTGACTGAATGAAAGGAGCTGGCATCTCACTCTCTTTGAATCTTCTTTATCATGCTAGGATTAACAGGAAAAAGCTAAAAATTTCAGAATTGCACCGTGCAATGTGGAGATATTACTGTTTGTGCATTTACAATATTCATTGATTTTTGCCATTGAAAAACGTCCAGAAATGTTTGAAGCTACTGACTGAATGAAAGGAGCTGGCATCTCACTCTCTTTGAATCTTCTTTATCATGCTAGGATTAACAGGAAAAAGCTAAAAATTTCAGAATTGCACCGTGCAATGTGGAGATATTACTGTTTGTGCATTTACAATATTCATTGATTTTTGCCATTGAAAAACATGTTTTTCATATACCAGAAATGTTTGAAGCTACTGACTGAATGAAAGGAGCTGGCATCTCACTCTCTTTGAATCTTCTTTATCATGCTAGGATTAACAGGAAAAAGCAAAAAATTTCAGAATTGCACCGTGCAATGTGGAGATATTACTGTTTGTGCATTTACAATATTCATTGATTTTTGCCATTGAAAAACATGTTTTTCATATACCAGAAATGTTTGAAGCTACTGACTGAATGAAAGGAGCTGGCATCTCACTCTCTTTGAATCTTCTTTATCATGCTAGGATTAACAGGAAAAAGCTAAAAATTTCAGAATTGCACCGTGCAATGTGGAGATATTACTGTTTGTGCATTTACAATATTCATTGATTTTTGCCATTGAAAAACATGTTTTTCATATACCAGAAATGTTTGAAGCTACTGACTGAATGAAAGGAGCTGGCATCTCACTCTCTTTGAATCTTCTTTATCATGCTAGGATTAACAGGAAAAAGCTAAAAATTTCAGAATTGCACCGTGCAATGTGGAGATATTACTGTTTGTGCATTTACAATATTCATTGATTTTTGCCATTGAAAAACGTCCAGAAATGTTTGAAGCTACTGACTGAATGAAAGGAGCTGGCATCTCACTCTCTTTGAATCTTCTTTATCATGCTAGGATTAACAGGAAAAAGCTAAAAATTTCAGAATTGCACCGTGCAATGTGGAGATATTACTGTTTGTGCATTTACAATATTCATTGATTTTTGCCATTGAAAAACGTCCAGAAATGTTTGAAGCTACTGACTGAATGAAAGGAGCTGGCATCTCACTCTCTTTGAATCTTCTTTATCATGCTAGGATTAACAGGAAAAAGCAAAAAATTTCAGAATTGCACCGTGCAATGTGGAGATATTACTGTTTGTGCATTTACAATATTCATTGATTTTTGCCATTGAAAAACGTCCAGAAATGTTTGAAGCTACTGACTGAATGAAAGGAGCTGGCATCTCACTCTCTTTGAATCTTCTTTATCATGCTAGGATTAGCAGGAAAAAGCAAAAAATTTCAGAATTGCACCGTGCAATGTGGAGATATTACTGTTTGTGCATTTACAATATTCATTGATTTTTGCCATTGAAAAACGTCCAGAAATGTTTGAAGCTACTGACTGAATGAAAGGAGCTGGCATCTCACTCTCTTTGAATCTTCTTTATCATGCTAGGATTAACAGGAAAAAGCTAAAAATTTCAGAATTGCACCGTGCAATGTGGAGATATTACTGTTTGTGCATTTACAATATTCATTGATTTTTGCCATTGAAAAACGTCCAGAAATGTTTGAAGCTACTGACTGAATGAAAGGAGCTGGCATCTCACTCTCTTTGAATCTTCTTTATCATGCTAGGATTAACAGGAAAAAGCTAAAAATTTCAGAATTGCACCGTGCAATGTGGAGATATTACTGTTTGTGCATTTACAATATTCATTGATTTTTGCCATTGAAAAACGTCCAGAAATGTTTGAAGCTACTGACTGAATGAAAGGAGCTGGCATCTCACTCTCTTTGAATCTTCTTTATCATGCTAGGATTAACAGGAAAAAGCTAAAAATTTCAGAATTGCACCGTGCAATGTGGAGATATTACTGTTTGTGCATTTACAATATTCATTGATTTTTGCCATTGAAAAACGTCCAGAAATGTTTGAAGCTACTGACTGAATGAAAGGAGCTGGCATCTCACTCTCTTTGAATCTTCTTTATCATGCTAGGATTAGCAGGAAAAAGCAAAAAAATTCAGAATTGCACCGTGCAATGTGGAGATATTACTGTTTGTGCATTTACAATATTCATTGATTTTTGCCATTGAAAAACATGTTTTTCATATACCAGAAATGTTTGAAGCTACTGACTGAATGAAAGGAGCTGGCATCTCACTCTCTTTGAATCTTCTTTATCATGCTAGGATTAACAGGAAAAAGCTAAAAATTTCAGAATTGCACCGTGCAATGTGGAGATATTACTGTTTGTGCATTTACAATATTCATTGATTTTTGCCATTGAAAAACATGTTTTTCATATACCAGAAATGTTTGAAGCTACTGACTGAATGAAAGGAGCTGGCATCTCACTCTCTTTGAATCTTCTTTATCATGCTAGGATTAACAGGAAAAAGCAAAAAATTTCAGAATTGCACCGTGCAATGTGGAGATATTACTGTTTGTGCATTTACAATATTCATTGATTTTTGCCATTGAAAAACATGTTTTTCATATACCAGAAATGTTTGAAGCTACTGACTGAATGAAAGGAGCTGGCATCTCACTCTCTTTGAATCTTCTTTATCATGCTAGGATTAACAGGAAAAAGCTAAAAATTTCAGAATTGCACCGTGCAATGTGGAGATATTACTGTTTGTGCATTTACAATATTCATTGATTTTTGCCATTGAAAAACGTCCAGAAATGTTTGAAGCTACTGACTGAATGAAAGGAGCTGGCATCTCACTCTCTTTGAATCTTCTTTATCATGCTAGGATTAACAGGAAAAAGCTAAAAATTTCAGAATTGCACCGTGCAATGTGGAGATATTACTGTTTGTGCATTTACAATATTCATTGATTTTTGCCATTGAAAAACATGTTTTTCATATACCAGAAATGTTTGAAGCTACTGACTGAATGAAAGGAGCTGGCATCTCACTCTCTTTGAATCTTCTTTATCATGCTAGGATTAACAGGAAAAAGCTAAAAATTTCAGAATTGCACCGTGCAATGTGGAGATATTACTGTTTGTGCATTTACAATATTCATTGATTTTTGCCATTGAAAAACGTCCAGAAATGTTTGAAGCTACTGACTGAATGAAAGGAGCTGGCATCTCACTCTCTTTGAATCTTCTTTATCATGCTAGGATTAACAGGAAAAAGCTAAAAATTTCAGAATTGCACCGTGCAATGTGGAGATATTACTGTTTGTGCATTTACAATATTCATTGATTTTTGCCATTGAAAAACATGTTTTTCATATACCAGAAATGTTTGAAGCTACTGACTGAATGAAAGGAGCTGGCATCTCACTCTCTTTGAATCTTCTTTATCATGCTAGGATTAACAGGAAAAAGCTAAAAATTTCAGAATTGCACCGTGCAATGTGGAGATATTACTGTTTGTGCATTTACAATATTCATTGATTTTTGCCATTGAAAAACATGTTTTTCATATACCAGAAATGTTTGAAGCTACTGACTGAATGAAAGGAGCTGGCATCTCACTCTCTTTGAATCTTCTTTATCATGCTAGGATTAGCAGGAAAAAGCAAAAAATTTCAGAATTGCACCGTGCAATGTGGAGATATTACTGTTTGTGCATTTACAATATTCATTGATTTTTGCCATTGAAAAACGTCCAGAAATGTTTGAAGCTACTGACTGAATGAAAGGAGCTGGCATCTCACTCTCTTTGAATCTTCTTTATCATGCTAGGATTAACAGGAAAAAGCTAAAAATTTCAGAATTGCACCGTGCAATGTGGAGATATTACTGTTTGTGCATTTACAATATTCATTGATTTTTGCCATTGAAAAACATGTTTTTCATATACCAGAAATGTTTGAAGCTACTGACTGAATGAAAGGAGCTGGCATCTCACTCTCTTTGAATCTTCTTTATCATGCTAGGATTAACAGGAAAAAGCTAAAAATTTCAGAATTGCACCGTGCAATGTGGAGATATTACTGTTTGTGCATTTACAATATTCATTGATTTTTGCCATTGAAAAACATGTTTTTCATATACCAGAAATGTTTGAAGCTACTGACTGAATGAAAGGAGCTGGCATCTCACTCTCTTTGAATCTTCTTTATCATGCTAGGATTAACAGGAAAAAGCTAAAAATTTCAGAATTGCACCGTGCAATGTGGAGATATTACTGTTTGTGCATTTACAATATTCATTGATTTTTGCCATTGAAAAACATGTTTTTCATATACCAGAAATGTTTGAAGCTACTGACTGAATGAAAGGAGCTGGCATCTCACTCTCTTTGAATCTTCTTTATCATGCTAGGATTAACAGGAAAAAGCTAAAAATTTCAGAATTGCACCGTGCAATGTGGAGATATTACTGTTTGTGCATTTACAATATTCATTGATTTTTGCCATTGAAAAACGTCCAGAAATGTTTGAAGCTACTGACTGAATGAAAGGAGCTGGCATCTCACTCTCTTTGAATCTTCTTTATCATGCTAGGATTAACAGGAAAAAGCTAAAAATTTCAGAATTGCACCGTGCAATGTGGAGATATTACTGTTTGTGCATTTACAATATTCATTGATTTTTGCCATTGAAAAACGTCCAGAAATGTTTGAAGCTACTGACTGAATGAAAGGAGCTGGCATCTCACTCTCTTTGAATCTTCTTTATCATGCTAGGATTAACAGGAAAAAGCTAAAAATTTCAGAATTGCACCGTGCAATGTGGAGATATTACTGTTTGTGCATTTACAATATTCATTGATTTTTGCCATTGAAAAACGTCCAGAAATGTTTGAAGCTACTGACTGAATGAAAGGAGCTGGCATCTCACTCTCTTTGAATCTTCTTTATCATGCTAGGATTAGCAGGAAAAAGCAAAAAATTTCAGAATTGCACCGTGCAATGTGGAGATATTACTGTTTGTGCATTTACAATATTCATTGATTTTTGCCATTGAAAAACATGTTTTTCATATACCAGAAATGTTTGAAGCTACTGACTGAATGAAAGGAGCTGGCATCTCACTCTCTTTGAATCTTCTTTATCATGCTAGGATTAACAGGAAAAAGCTAAAAATTTCAGAATTGCACCGTGCAATGTGGAGATATTACTGTTTGTGCATTTACAATATTCATTGATTTTTGCCATTGAAAAACATGTTTTTCATATACCAGAAATGTTTGAAGCTACTGACTGAATGAAAGGAGCTGGCATCTCACTCTCTTTGAATCTTCTTTATCATGCTAGGATTAACAGGAAAAAGCAAAAAATTTCAGAATTGCACCGTGCAATGTGGAGATATTACTGTTTGTGCATTTACAATATTCATTGATTTTTGCCATTGAAAAACATGTTTTTCATATACCAGAAATGTTTGAAGCTACTGACTGAATGAAAGGAGCTGGCATCTCACTCTCTTTGAATCTTCTTTATCATGCTAGGATTAACAGGAAAAAGCTAAAAATTTCAGAATTGCACCGTGCAATGTGGAGATATTACTGTTTGTGCATTTACAATATTCATTGATTTTTGCCATTGAAAAACGTCCAGAAATGTTTGAAGCTACTGACTGAATGAAAGGAGCTGGCATCTCACTCTCTTTGAATCTTCTTTATCATGCTAGGATTAACAGGAAAAAGCTAAAAATTTCAGAATTGCACCGTGCAATGTGGAGATATTACTGTTTGTGCATTTACAATATTCATTGATTTTTGCCATTGAAAAACATGTTTTTCATATACCAGAAATGTTTGAAGCTACTGACTGAATGAAAGGAGCTGGCATCTCACTCTCTTTGAATCTTCTTTATCATGCTAGGATTAACAGGAAAAAGCTAAAAATTTCAGAATTGCACCGTGCAATGTGGAGATATTACTGTTTGTGCATTTACAATATTCATTGATTTTTGCCATTGAAAAACGTCCAGAAATGTTTGAAGCTACTGACTGAATGAAAGGAGCTGGCATCTCACTCTCTTTGAATCTTCTTTATCATGCTAGGATTAACAGGAAAAAGCTAAAAATTTCAGAATTGCACCGTGCAATGTGGAGATATTACTGTTTGTGCATTTACAATATTCATTGATTTTTGCCATTGAAAAACATGTTTTTCATATACCAGAAATGTTTGAAGCTACTGACTGAATGAAAGGAGCTGGCATCTCACTCTCTTTGAATCTTCTTTATCATGCTAGGATTAACAGGAAAAAGCTAAAAATTTCAGAATTGCACCGTGCAATGTGGAGATATTACTGTTTGTGCATTTACAATATTCATTGATTTTTGCCATTGAAAAACGTCCAGAAATGTTTGAAGCTACTGACTGAATGAAAGGAGCTGGCATCTCACTCTCTTTGAATCTTCTTTATCATGCTAGGATTAGCAGGAAAAAGCAAAAAATTTCAGAATTGCACCGTGCAATGTGGAGATATTACTGTTTGTGCATTTACAATATTCATTGATTTTTGCCATTGAAAAACGTCCAGAAATGTTTGAAGCTACTGACTGAATGAAAGGAGCTGGCATCTCACTCTCTTTGAATCTTCTTTATCATGCTAGGATTAACAGGAAAAAGCTAAAAATTTCAGAATTGCACCGTGCAATGTGGAGATATTACTGTTTGTGCATTTACAATATTCATTGATTTTTGCCATTGAAAAACATGTTTTTCATATACCAGAAATGTTTGAAGCTACTGACTGAATGAAAGGAGCTGGCATCTCACTCTCTTTGAATCTTCTTTATCATGCTAGGATTAACAGGAAAAAGCTAAAAATTTCAGAATTGCACCGTGCAATGTGGAGATATTACTGTTTGTGCATTTACAATATTCATTGATTTTTGCCATTGAAAAACATGTTTTTCATATACCAGAAATGTTTGAAGCTACTGACTGAATGAAAGGAGCTGGCATCTCACTCTCTTTGAATCTTCTTTATCATGCTAGGATTAACAGGAAAAAGCTAAAAATTTCAGAATTGCACCGTGCAATGTGGAGATATTACTGTTTGTGCATTTACAATATTCATTGATTTTTGCCATTGAAAAACGTCCAGAAATGTTTGAAGCTACTGACTGAATGAAAGGAGCTGGCATCTCACTCTCTTTGAATCTTCTTTATCATGCTAGGATTAACAGGAAAAAGCTAAAAATTTCAGAATTGCACCGTGCAATGTGGAGATATTACTGTTTGTGCATTTACAATATTCATTGATTTTTGCCATTGAAAAACGTCCAGAAATGTTTGAAGCTACTGACTGAATGAAAGGAGCTGGCATCTCACTCTCTTTGAATCTTCTTTATCATGCTAGGATTAACAGGAAAAAGCTAAAAATTTCAGAATTGCACCGTGCAATGTGGAGATATTACTGTTTGTGCATTTACAATATTCATTGATTTTTGCCATTGAAAAACGTCCAGAAATGTTTGAAGCTACTGACTGAATGAAAGGAGCTGGCATCTCACTCTCTTTGAATCTTCTTTATCATGCTAGGATTAGCAGGAAAAAGCAAAAAATTTCAGAATTGCACCGTGCAATGTGGAGATATTACTGTTTGTGCATTTACAATATTCATTGATTTTTGCCATTGAAAAACATGTTTTTCATATACCAGAAATGTTTGAAGCTACTGACTGAATGAAAGGAGCTGGCATCTCACTCTCTTTGAATCTTCTTTATCATGCTAGGATTAACAGGAAAAAGCTAAAAATTTCAGAATTGCACCGTGCAATGTGGAGATATTACTGTTTGTGCATTTACAATATTCATTGATTTTTGCCATTGAAAAACATGTTTTTCATATACCAGAAATGTTTGAAGCTACTGACTGAATGAAAGGAGCTGGCATCTCACTCTCTTTGAATCTTCTTTATCATGCTAGGATTAACAGGAAAAAGCAAAAAATTTCAGAATTGCACCGTGCAATGTGGAGATATTACTGTTTGTGCATTTACAATATTCATTGATTTTTGCCATTGAAAAACATGTTTTTCATATACCAGAAATGTTTGAAGCTACTGACTGAATGAAAGGAGCTGGCATCTCACTCTCTTTGAATCTTCTTTATCATGCTAGGATTAACAGGAAAAAGCTAAAAATTTCAGAATTGCACCGTGCAATGTGGAGATATTACTGTTTGTGCATTTACAATATTCATTGATTTTTGCCATTGAAAAACGTCCAGAAATGTTTGAAGCTACTGACTGAATGAAAGGAGCTGGCATCTCACTCTCTTTGAATCTTCTTTATCATGCTAGGATTAACAGGAAAAAGCTAAAAATTTCAGAATTGCACCGTGCAATGTGGAGATATTACTGTTTGTGCATTTACAATATTCATTGATTTTTGCCATTGAAAAACATGTTTTTCATATACCAGAAATGTTTGAAGCTACTGACTGAATGAAAGGAGCTGGCATCTCACTCTCTTTGAATCTTCTTTATCATGCTAGGATTAACAGGAAAAAGCTAAAAATTTCAGAATTGCACCGTGCAATGTGGAGATATTACTGTTTGTGCATTTACAATATTCATTGATTTTTGCCATTGAAAAACGTCCAGAAATGTTTGAAGCTACTGACTGAATGAAAGGAGCTGGCATCTCACTCTCTTTGAATCTTCTTTATCATGCTAGGATTAGCAGGAAAAAGCAAAAAATTTCAGAATTGCACCGTGCAATGTGGAGATATTACTGTTTGTGCATTTACAATATTCATTGATTTTTGCCATTGAAAAACGTCCAGAAATGTTTGAAGCTACTGACTGAATGAAAGGAGCTGGCATCTCACTCTCTTTGAATCTTCTTTATCATGCTAGGATTAACAGGAAAAAGCTAAAAATTTCAGAATTGCACCGTGCAATGTGGAGATATTACTGTTTGTGCATTTACAATATTCATTGATTTTTGCCATTGAAAAACATGTTTTTCATATACCAGAAATGTTTGAAGCTACTGACTGAATGAAAGGAGCTGGCATCTCACTCTCTTTGAATCTTCTTTATCATGCTAGGATTAACAGGAAAAAGCTAAAAATTTCAGAATTGCACCGTGCAATGTGGAGATATTACTGTTTGTGCATTTACAATATTCATTGATTTTTGCCATTGAAAAACATGTTTTTCATATACCAGAAATGTTTGAAGCTACTGACTGAATGAAAGGAGCTGGCATCTCACTCTCTTTGAATCTTCTTTATCATGCTAGGATTAACAGGAAAAAGCTAAAAATTTCAGAATTGCACCGTGCAATGTGGAGATATTACTGTTTGTGCATTTACAATATTCATTGATTTTTGCCATTGAAAAACATGTTTTTCATATACCAGAAATGTTTGAAGCTACTGACTGAATGAAAGGAGCTGGCATCTCACTCTCTTTGAATCTTCTTTATCATGCTAGGATTAACAGGAAAAAGCTAAAAATTTCAGAATTGCACCGTGCAATGTGGAGATATTACTGTTTGTGCATTTACAATATTCATTGATTTTTGCCATTGAAAAACATGTTTTTCATATACCAGAAATGTTTGAAGCTACTGACTGAATGAAAGGAGCTGGCATCTCACTCTCTTTGAATCTTCTTTATCATGCTAGGATTAACAGGAAAAAGCTAAAAATTTCAGAATTGCACCGTGCAATGTGGAGATATTACTGTTTGTGCATTTACAATATTCATTGATTTTTGCCATTGAAAAACATGTTTTTCATATACCAGAAATGTTTGAAGCTACTGACTGAATGAAAGGAGCTGGCATCTCACTCTCTTTGAATCTTCTTTATCATGCTAGGATTAACAGGAAAAAGCTAAAAATTTCAGAATTGCACCGTGCAATGTGGAGATATTACTGTTTGTGCATTTACAATATTCATTGATTTTTGCCATTGAAAAACATGTTTTTCATATACCAGAAATGTTTGAAGCTACTGACTGAATGAAAGGAGCTGGCATCTCACTCTCTTTGAATCTTCTTTATCATGCTAGGATTAACAGGAAAAAGCTAAAAATTTCAGAATTGCACCGTGCAATGTGGAGATATTACTGTTTGTGCATTTACAATATTCATTGATTTTTGCCATTGAAAAACGTCCAGAAATGTTTGAAGCTACTGACTGAATGAAAGGAGCTGGCATCTCACTCTCTTTGAATCTTCTTTATCATGCTAGGATTAACAGGAAAAAGCTAAAAATTTCAGAATTGCACCGTGCAATGTGGAGATATTACTGTTTGTGCATTTACAATATTCATTGATTTTTGCCATTGAAAAACATGTTTTTCATATACCAGAAATGTTTGAAGCTACTGACTGAATGAAAGGAGCTGGCATCTCACTCTCTTTGAATCTTCTTTATCATGCTAGGATTAACAGGAAAAAGCTAAAAATTTCAGAATTGCACCGTGCAATGTGGAGATATTACTGTTTGTGCATTTACAATATTCATTGATTTTTGCCATTGAAAAACGTCCAGAAATGTTTGAAGCTACTGACTGAATGAAAGGAGCTGGCATCTCACTCTCTTTGAATCTTCTTTATCATGCTAGGATTAACAGGAAAAAGCTAAAAATTTCAGAATTGCACCGTGCAATGTGGAGATATTACTGTTTGTGCATTTACAATATTCATTGATTTTTGCCATTGAAAAACATGTTTTTCATATACCAGAAATGTTTGAAGCTACTGACTGAATGAAAGGAGCTGGCATCTCACTCTCTTTGAATCTTCTTTATCATGCTAGGATTAACAGGAAAAAGCTAAAAATTTCAGAATTGCACCGTGCAATGTGGAGATATTACTGTTTGTGCATTTACAATATTCATTGATTTTTGCCATTGAAAAACGTCCAGAAATGTTTGAAGCTACTGACTGAATGAAAGGAGCTGGCATCTCACTCTCTTTGAATCTTCTTTATCATGCTAGGATTAACAGGAAAAAGCTAAAAATTTCAGAATTGCACCGTGCAATGTGGAGATATTACTGTTTGTGCATTTACAATATTCATTGATTTTTGCCATTGAAAAACATGTTTTTCATATACCAGAAATGTTTGAAGCTACTGACTGAATGAAAGGAGCTGGCATCTCACTCTCTTTGAATCTTCTTTATCATGCTAGGATTAACAGGAAAAAGCTAAAAATTTCAGAATTGCACCGTGCAATGTGGAGATATTACTGTTTGTGCATTTACAATATTCATTGATTTTTGCCATTGAAAAACATGTTTTTCATATACCAGAAATGTTTGAAGCTACTGACTGAATGAAAGGAGCTGGCATCTCACTCTCTTTGAATCTTCTTTATCATGCTAGGATTAACAGGAAAAAGCAAAAAATTTCAGAATTGCACCGTGCAATGTGGAGATATTACTGTTTGTGCATTTACAATATTCATTGATTTTTGCCATTGAAAAACATGTTTTTCATATACCAGAAATGTTTGAAGCTACTGACTGAATGAAAGGAGCTGGCATCTCACTCTCTTTGAATCTTCTTTATCATGCTAGGATTAACAGGAAAAAGCTAAAAATTTCAGAATTGCACCGTGCAATGTGGAGATATTACTGTTTGTGCATTTACAATATTCATTGATTTTTGCCATTGAAAAACGTCCAGAAATGTTTGAAGCTACTGACTGAATGAAAGGAGCTGGCATCTCACTCTCTTTGAATCTTCTTTATCATGCTAGGATTAACAGGAAAAAGCAAAAAATTTCAGAATTGCACCGTGCAATGTGGAGATATTACTGTTTGTGCATTTACAATATTCATTGATTTTTGCCATTGAAAAACATGTTTTTCATATACCAGAAATGTTTGAAGCTACTGACTGAATGAAAGGAGCTGGCATCTCACTCTCTTTGAATCTTCTTTATCATGCTAGGATTAACAGGAAAAAGCTAAAAATTTCAGAATTGCACCGTGCAATGTGGAGATATTACTGTTTGTGCATTTACAATATTCATTGATTTTTGCCATTGAAAAACGTCCAGAAATGTTTGAAGCTACTGACTGAATGAAAGGAGCTGGCATCTCACTCTCTTTGAATCTTCTTTATCATGCTAGGATTAACAGGAAAAAGCTAAAAATTTCAGAATTGCACCGTGCAATGTGGAGATATTACTGTTTGTGCATTTACAATATTCATTGATTTTTGCCATTGAAAAACATGTTTTTCATATACCAGAAATGTTTGAAGCTACTGACTGAATGAAAGGAGCTGGCATCTCACTCTCTTTGAATCTTCTTTATCATGCTAGGATTAACAGGAAAAAGCTAAAAATTTCAGAATTGCACCGTGCAATGTGGAGATATTACTGTTTGTGCATTTACAATATTCATTGATTTTTGCCATTGAAAAACATGTTTTTCATATACCAGAAATGTTTGAAGCTACTGACTGAATGAAAGGAGCTGGCATCTCACTCTCTTTGAATCTTCTTTATCATGCTAGGATTAGCAGGAAAAAGCAAAAAATTTCAGAATTGCACCGTGCAATGTGGAGATATTACTGTTTGTGCATTTACAATATTCATTGATTTTTGCCATTGAAAAACATGTTTTTCATATACCAGAAATGTTTGAAGCTACTGACTGAATGAAAGGAGCTGGCATCTCACTCTCTTTGAATCTTCTTTATCATGCTAGGATTAACAGGAAAAAGCAAAAAATTTCAGAATTGCACCGTGCAATGTGGAGATATTACTGTTTGTGCATTTACAATATTCATTGATTTTTGCCATTGAAAAACGTCCAGAAATGTTTGAAGCTACTGACTGAATGAAAGGAGCTGGCATCTCACTCTCTTTGAATCTTCTTTATCATGCTAGGATTAACAGGAAAAAGCTAAAAATTTCAGAATTGCACCGTGCAATGTGGAGATATTACTGTTTGTGCATTTACAATATTCATTGATTTTTGCCATTGAAAAACGTCCAGAAATGTTTGAAGCTACTGACTGAATGAAAGGAGCTGGCATCTCACTCTCTTTGAATCTTCTTTATCATGCTAGGATTAACAGGAAAAAGCTAAAAATTTCAGAATTGCACCGTGCAATGTGGAGATATTACTGTTTGTGCATTTACAATATTCATTGATTTTTGCCATTGAAAAACGTCCAGAAATGTTTGAAGCTACTGACTGAATGAAAGGAGCTGGCATCTCACTCTCTTTGAATCTTCTTTATCATGCTAGGATTAACAGGAAAAAGCTAAAAATTTCAGAATTGCACCGTGCAATGTGGAGATATTACTGTTTGTGCATTTACAATATTCATTGATTTTTGCCATTGAAAAACGTCCAGAAATGTTTGAAGCTACTGACTGAATGAAAGGAGCTGGCATCTCACTCTCTTTGAATCTTCTTTATCATGCTAGGATTAACAGGAAAAAGCTAAAAATTTCAGAATTGCACCGTGCAATGTGGAGATATTACTGTTTGTGCATTTACAATATTCATTGATTTTTGCCATTGAAAAACGTCCAGAAATGTTTGAAGCTACTGACTGAATGAAAGGAGCTGGCATCTCACTCTCTTTGAATCTTCTTTATCATGCTAGGATTAACAGGAAAAAGCTAAAAATTTCAGAATTGCACCGTGCAATGTGGAGATATTACTGTTTGTGCATTTACAATATTCATTGATTTTTGCCATTGAAAAACATGTTTTTCATATACCAGAAATGTTTGAAGCTACTGACTGAATGAAAGGAGCTGGCATCTCACTCTCTTTGAATCTTCTTTATCATGCTAGGATTAACAGGAAAAAGCAAAAAATTTCAGAATTGCACCGTGCAATGTGGAGATATTACTGTTTGTGCATTTACAATATTCTTTGATTTTTGCCATTGAAAAACATGTTTTTCATATACCAGAAATGTTTGAAGCTACTGAATGAATGAAAGGAGCTGGCATCTCACTCTCTTTGAATCTTCTTTATCATGCTAGGATTAACAGGAAAAAGCTAAAAATTTCAGA
Organism: Phyllobates terribilis; assembly: GCF_046119375.1. NCBI lineage: Eukaryota > Metazoa > Chordata > Amphibia > Anura > Dendrobatidae > Phyllobates > Phyllobates terribilis. The sequence goes on from NW_027371275.1 coordinate 28,281, forward strand.
ATTGCACCGTGCAATGTGGAGATATTACTGTTTGTGCATTTACAATATTCATTGATTTTTGCCATTGAAAAACATGTTTTTCATATACCAGAAATGTTTGAAGCTACTGACTGAATGAAAGGAGCTGGCATCTCACTCTCTTTGAATCTTCTTTATCATGCTAGGATTAACAGGAAAAGCTAAAAATTTCAGAATTGCACCGTGCAATGTGGAGATATTACTGTTTGTGCATTTACAATATTCATTGATTTTTGCCATTGAAAAACATGTTTTTCATATACCAGAAATGTTTGAAGCTACTGACTGAATGAAAGGAGCTGGCATCTCACTCTCTTTGAATCTTCTTTATCATGCTAGGATTAACAGGAAAAAGCTAAAAATTTCAGAATTGCACCGTGCAATGTGGAGATATTACTGTTTGTGCATTTACAATATTCATTGATTTTTGCCATTGAAAAACGTCCAGAAATGTTTGAAGCTACTGACTGAATGAAAGGAGCTGGCATCTCACTCTCTTTGAATCTTCTTTATCATGCTAGGATTAACAGGAAAAAGCTAAAAATTTCAGAATTGCACCGTGCAATGTGGAGATATTACTGTTTGTGCATTTACAATATTCATTGATTTTTGCCATTGAAAAACATGTTTTTCATATACCAGAAATGTTTGAAGCTACTGACTGAATGAAAGGAGCTGGCATCTCACTCTCTTTGAATCTTCTTTATCATGCTAGGATTAACAGGAAAAAGCA
>NW_027371276.1:0-29028 GCF_046119375.1 Phyllobates terribilis
TGTTTGTGCATTTACAATATTCATTGATTTTTGCCATTGAAAAACATGTTTTTCATATACCAGAAATGTTTGAAGCTACTGACTGAATGAAAGGAGCTGGCATCTCACTCTCTTTGAATCTTCTTTATCATGCTAGGATTAGCAGGAAAAAGCAAAAAATTTCAGAATTGCACCTTGCAATGTGGAGATATTACTGTTTGTGCATTTACAATATTCATTGATTTTTGCCATTGAAAAACATGTTTTTCATATACCAGAAATGTTTGAAGCTACTGACTGAATGAAAGGAGCTGGCATCTCACTCTCTTTGAATCTTCTTTATCATGCTTAGATTAACAGGAAAAAGCAAAAAATTTCAGAATTGCACCTTGCAATGTGGAGATATTACTGTTTGTGCATTTACAATATTCATTGATTTTTGCCATTGAAAAACATGTTTTTCATATACCAGAAATGTTTGAAGCTACTGACTGAATGAAAGGAGCTGGCATCTCACTCTCTTTGAATCTTCTTTATCATGCTAGGATTAGCAGGAAAAAGCAAAAAATTTCAGAATTGCACCTTGCAATGTGGAGATATTACTGTTTGTGCATTTACAATATTCATTGATTTTTGCCATTGAAAAACATGTTTTTCATATACCAGAAATGTTTGAAGCTACTGACTGAATGAAAGGAGCTGGCATCTCACTCTCTTTGAATCTTCTTTATCATGCTAGGATTAGCAGGAAAAAGCAAAAAATTTCAGAATTGCACCTTGCAATGTGGAGATATTACTGTTTGTGCATTTACAATATTCATTGATTTTTGCCATTGAAAAACATGTTTTTCATATACCAGAAATGTTTGAAGCTACTGACTGAATGAAAGGAGCTGGCATCTCACTCTCTTTGAATCTTCTTTATCATGCTAGGATTAACAGGAAAAAGCAAAAAATTTCAGAATTGCACCTTGCAATGTGGAGATATTACTGTTTGTGCATTTACAATATTCATTGATTTTTGCCATTGAAAAACATGTTTTTCATATACCAGAAATGTTTGAAGCTACTGACTGAATGAAAGGAGCTGGCATCTCACTCTCTTTGAATCTTCTTTATCATGCTAGGATTAACAGGAAAAAGCTAAAAATTTCAGAATTGCACCGTGCAATGTGGAGATATTACTGTTTGTGCATTTACAATATTCATTGATTTTTGCCATTGAAAAACATGTTTTTCATATACCAGAAATGTTTGAAGCTACTGACTGAATGAAAGGAGCTGGCATCTCACTCTCTTTGAATCTTCTTTATCATGCTAGGATTAGCAGGAAAAAGCAAAAAATTTCAGAATTGCACCTTGCAATGTGGAGATATTACTGTTTGTGCATTTACAATATTCATTGATTTTTGCCATTGAAAAACATGTTTTTCATATACCAGAAATGTTTGAAGCTACTGACTGAATGAAAGGAGCTGGCATCTCACTCTCTTTGAATCTTCTTTATCATGCTAGGATTAACAGGAAAAAGCTAAAAATTTCAGAATTGCACCGTGCAATGTGGAGATATTACTGTTTGTGCATTTACAATATTCATTGATTTTTGCCATTGAAAAACATGTTTTTCATATACCAGAAATGTTTGAAGCTACTGACTGAATGAAAGGAGCTGGCATCTCACTCTCTTTGAATCTTCTTTATCATGCTAGGATTAGCAGGAAAAAGCAAAAAATTTCAGAATTGCACCTTGCAATGTGGAGATATTACTGTTTGTGCATTTACAATATTCATTGATTTTTGCCATTGAAAAACATGTTTTTCATATACCAGAAATGTTTGAAGCTACTGACTGAATGAAAGGAGCTGGCATCTCACTCTCTTTGAATCTTCTTTATCATGCTAGGATTAACAGGAAAAAGCTAAAAATTTCAGAATTGCACCGTGCAATGTGGAGATATTACTGTTTGTGCATTTACAATATTCATTGATTTTTGCCATTGAAAAACATGTTTTTCATATACCAGAAATGTTTGAAGCTACTGACTGAATGAAAGGAGCTGGCATCTCACTCTCTTTGAATCTTCTTTATCATGCTAGGATTAGCAGGAAAAAGCAAAAAATTTCAGAATTGCACCTTGCAATGTGGAGATATTACTGTTTGTGCATTTACAATATTCATTGATTTTTGCCATTGAAAAACATGTTTTTCATATACCAGAAATGTTTGAAGCTACTGACTGAATGAAAGGAGCTGGCATCTCACTCTCTTTGAATCTTCTTTATCATGCTAGGATTAACAGGAAAAAGCAAAAAATTTCAGAATTGCACCTTGCAATGTGGAGATATTACTGTTTGTGCATTTACAATATTCATTGATTTTTGCCATTGAAAAACATGTTTTTCATATACCAGAAATGTTTGAAGCTACTGACTGAATGAAAGGAGCTGGCATCTCACTCTCTTTGAATCTTCTTTATCATGCTAGGATTAACAGGAAAAAGCTAAAAATTTCAGAATTGCACCGTGCAATGTGGAGATATTACTGTTTGTGCATTTACAATATTCATTGATTTTTGCCATTGAAAAACATGTTTTTCATATACCAGAAATGTTTGAAGCTACTGACTGAATGAAAGGAGCTGGCATCTCACTCTCTTTGAATCTTCTTTATCATGCTAGGATTAGCAGGAAAAAGCAAAAAATTTCAGAATTGCACCTTGCAATGTGGAGATATTACTGTTTGTGCATTTACAATATTCATTGATTTTTGCCATTGAAAAACATGTTTTTCATATACCAGAAATGTTTGAAGCTACTGACTGAATGAAAGGAGCTGGCATCTCACTCTCTTTGAATCTTCTTTATCATGCTAGGATTAACAGGAAAAAGCTAAAAATTTCAGAATTGCACCGTGCAATGTGGAGATATTACTGTTTGTGCATTTACAATATTCATTGATTTTTGCCATTGAAAAACATGTTTTTCATATACCAGAAATGTTTGAAGCTACTGACTGAATGAAAGGAGCTGGCATCTCACTCTCTTTGAATCTTCTTTATCATGCTAGGATTAGCAGGAAAAAGCAAAAAATTTCAGAATTGCACCTTGCAATGTGGAGATATTACTGTTTGTGCATTTACAATATTCATTGATTTTTGCCATTGAAAAACATGTTTTTCATATACCAGAAATGTTTGAAGCTACTGACTGAATGAAAGGAGCTGGCATCTCACTCTCTTTGAATCTTCTTTATCATGCTAGGATTAGCAGGAAAAAGCAAAAAATTTCAGAATTGCACCTTGCAATGTGGAGATATTACTGTTTGTGCATTTACAATATTCATTGATTTTTGCCATTGAAAAACATGTTTTTCATATACCAGAAATGTTTGAAGCTACTGACTGAATGAAAGGAGCTGGCATCTCACTCTCTTTGAATCTTCTTTATCATGCTAGGATTAGCAGGAAAAAGCAAAAAATTTCAGAATTGCACCTTGCAATGTGGAGATATTACTGTTTGTGCATTTACAATATTCATTGATTTTTGCCATTGAAAAACATGTTTTTCATATACCAGAAATGTTTGAAGCTACTGACTGAATGAAAGGAGCTGGCATCTCACTCTCTTTGAATCTTCTTTATCATGCTAGGATTAACAGGAAAAAGCTAAAAATTTCAGAATTGCACCGTGCAATGTGGAGATATTACTGTTTGTGCATTTACAATATTCATTGATTTTTGCCATTGAAAAACATGTTTTTCATATACCAGAAATGTTTGAAGCTACTGACTGAATGAAAGGAGCTGGCATCTCACTCTCTTTGAATCTTCTTTATCATGCTAGGATTAGCAGGAAAAAGCAAAAAATTTCAGAATTGCACCTTGCAATGTGGAGATATTACTGTTTGTGCATTTACAATATTCATTGATTTTTGCCATTGAAAAACATGTTTTTCATATACCAGAAATGTTTGAAGCTACTGACTGAATGAAAGGAGCTGGCATCTCACTCTCTTTGAATCTTCTTTATCATGCTAGGATTAACAGGAAAAAGCTAAAAATTTCAGAATTGCACCTTGCAATGTGGAGATATTACTGTTTGTGCATTTACAATATTCATTGATTTTTGCCATTGAAAAACATGTTTTTCATATACCAGAAATGTTTGAAGCTACTGACTGAATGAAAGGAGCTGGCATCTCACTCTCTTTGAATCTTCTTTATCATGCTAGGATTAACAGGAAAAAGCAAAAAATTTCAGAATTGCACCTTGCAATGTGGAGATATTACTGTTTGTGCATTTACAATATTCATTGATTTTTGCCATTGAAAAACATGTTTTTCATATACCAGAAATGTTTGAAGCTACTGACTGAATGAAAGGAGCTGGCATCTCACTCTCTTTGAATCTTCTTTATCATGCTAGGATTAACAGGAAAAAGCTAAAAATTTCAGAATTGCACCGTGCAATGTGGAGATATTACTGTTTGTGCATTTACAATATTCATTGATTTTTGCCATTGAAAAACATGTTTTTCATATACCAGAAATGTTTGAAGCTACTGACTGAATGAAAGGAGCTGGCATCTCACTCTCTTTGAATCTTCTTTATCATGCTAGGATTAGCAGGAAAAAGCAAAAAATTTCAGAATTGCACCTTGCAATGTGGAGATATTACTGTTTGTGCATTTACAATATTCATTGATTTTTGCCATTGAAAAACATGTTTTTCATATACCAGAAATGTTTGAAGCTACTGACTGAATGAAAGGAGCTGGCATCTCACTCTCTTTGAATCTTCTTTATCATGCTAGGATTAACAGGAAAAAGCTAAAAATTTCAGAATTGCACCGTGCAATGTGGAGATATTACTGTTTGTGCATTTACAATATTCATTGATTTTTGCCATTGAAAAACATGTTTTTCATATACCAGAAATGTTTGAAGCTACTGACTGAATGAAAGGAGCTGGCATCTCACTCTCTTTGAATCTTCTTTATCATGCTAGGATTAGCAGGAAAAAGCAAAAAATTTCAGAATTGCACCTTGCAATGTGGAGATATTACTGTTTGTGCATTTACAATATTCATTGATTTTTGCCATTGAAAAACATGTTTTTCATATACCAGAAATGTTTGAAGCTACTGACTGAATGAAAGGAGCTGGCATCTCACTCTCTTTGAATCTTCTTTATCATGCTAGGATTAGCAGGAAAAAGCAAAAAATTTCAGAATTGCACCTTGCAATGTGGAGATATTACTGTTTGTGCATTTACAATATTCATTGATTTTTGCCATTGAAAAACATGTTTTTCATATACCAGAAATGTTTGAAGCTACTGACTGAATGAAAGGAGCTGGCATCTCACTCTCTTTGAATCTTCTTTATCATGCTAGGATTAGCAGGAAAAAGCAAAAAATTTCAGAATTGCACCTTGCAATGTGGAGATATTACTGTTTGTGCATTTACAATATTCATTGATTTTTGCCATTGAAAAACATGTTTTTCATATACCAGAAATGTTTGAAGCTACTGACTGAATGAAAGGAGCTGGCATCTCACTCTCTTTGAATCTTCTTTATCATGCTAGGATTAACAGGAAAAAGCTAAAAATTTCAGAATTGCACCGTGCAATGTGGAGATATTACTGTTTGTGCATTTACAATATTCATTGATTTTTGCCATTGAAAAACATGTTTTTCATATACCAGAAATGTTTGAAGCTACTGACTGAATGAAAGGAGCTGGCATCTCACTCTCTTTGAATCTTCTTTATCATGCTAGGATTAGCAGGAAAAAGCAAAAAATTTCAGAATTGCACCTTGCAATGTGGAGATATTACTGTTTGTGCATTTACAATATTCATTGATTTTTGCCATTGAAAAACATGTTTTTCATATACCAGAAATGTTTGAAGCTACTGACTGAATGAAAGGAGCTGGCATCTCACTCTCTTTGAATCTTCTTTATCATGCTAGGATTAACAGGAAAAAGCTAAAAATTTCAGAATTGCACCTTGCAATGTGGAGATATTACTGTTTGTGCATTTACAATATTCATTGATTTTTGCCATTGAAAAACATGTTTTTCATATACCAGAAATGTTTGAAGCTACTGACTGAATGAAAGGAGCTGGCATCTCACTCTCTTTGAATCTTCTTTATCATGCTAGGATTAGCAGGAAAAAGCAAAAAATTTCAGAATTGCACCTTGCAATGTGGAGATATTACTGTTTGTGCATTTACAATATTCATTGATTTTTGCCATTGAAAAACATGTTTTTCATATACCAGAAATGTTTGAAGCTACTGACTGAATGAAAGGAGCTGGCATCTCACTCTCTTTGAATCTTCTTTATCATGCTAGGATTAACAGGAAAAAGCAAAAAATTTCAGAATTGCACCTTGCAATGTGGAGATATTACTGTTTGTGCATTTACAATATTCATTGATTTTTGCCATTGAAAAACATGTTTTTCATATACCAGAAATGTTTGAAGCTACTGACTGAATGAAAGGAGCTGGCATCTCACTCTCTTTGAATCTTCTTTATCATGCTAGGATTAACAGGAAAAAGCTAAAAATTTCAGAATTGCACCGTGCAATGTGGAGATATTACTGTTTGTGCATTTACAATATTCATTGATTTTTGCCATTGAAAAACATGTTTTTCATATACCAGAAATGTTTGAAGCTACTGACTGAATGAAAGGAGCTGGCATCTCACTCTCTTTGAATCTTCTTTATCATGCTAGGATTAGCAGGAAAAAGCAAAAAATTTCAGAATTGCATCTTGCAATGTGGAGATATTACTGTTTGTGCATTTACAATATTCATTGATTTTTGCCATTGAAAAACATGTTTTTCATATACCAGAAATGTTTGAAGCTACTGACTGAATGAAAGGAGCTGGCATCTCACTCTCTTTGAATCTTCTTTATCATGCTAGGATTAACAGGAAAAAGCTAAAAATTTCAGAATTGCACCGTGCAATGTGGAGATATTACTGTTTGTGCCTTTACAATATTCATTGATTTTTGCCATTGAAAAACATGTTTTTCATATACCAGAAATGTTTGAAGCTACTGACTGAATGAAAGGAGCTGGCATCTCACTCTCTTTGAATCTTCTTTATCATGCTAGGATTAGCAGGAAAAAGCAAAAAATTTCAGAATTGCACCTTGCAATGTGGAGATATTACTGTTTGTGCATTTACAATATTCATTGATTTTTGCCATTGAAAAACATGTTTTTCATATACCAGAAATGTTTGAAGCTACTGACTGAATGAAAGGAGCTGGCATCTCACTCTCTTTGAATCTTCTTTATCATGCTAGGATTAGCAGGAAAAAGCAAAAAATTTCAGAATTGCACCTTGCAATGTGGAGATATTACTGTTTGTGCATTTACAATATTCATTGATTTTTGCCATTGAAAAACATGTTTTTCATATACCAGAAATGTTTGAAGCTACTGACTGAATGAAAGGAGCTGGCATCTCACTCTCTTTGAATCTTCTTTATCATGCTAGGATTAACAGGAAAAAGCAAAAAATTTCAGAATTGCACCTTGCAATGTGGAGATATTACTGTTTGTGCATTTACAATATTCATTGATTTTTGCCATTGAAAAACATGTTTTTCATATACCAGAAATGTTTGAAGCTACTGACTGAATGAAAGGAGCTGGCATCTCACTCTCTTTGAATCTTCTTTATCATGCTAGGATTAACAGGAAAAAGCTAAAAATTTCAGAATTGCACCGTGCAATGTGGAGATATTACTGTTTGTGCATTTACAATATTCATTGATTTTTGCCATTGAAAAACATGTTTTTCATATACCAGAAATGTTTGAAGCTACTGACTGAATGAAAGGAGCTGGCATCTCACTCTCTTTGAATCTTCTTTATCATGCTAGGATTAGCAGGAAAAAGCAAAAAATTTCAGAATTGCACCTTGCAATGTGGAGATATTACTGTTTGTGCATTTACAATATTCATTGATTTTTGCCATTGAAAAACATGTTTTTCATATACCAGAAATGTTTGAAGCTACTGACTGAATGAAAGGAGCTGGCATCTCACTCTCTTTGAATCTTCTTTATCATGCTAGGATTAACAGGAAAAAGCTAAAAATTTCAGAATTGCACCGTGCAATGTGGAGATATTACTGTTTGTGCATTTACAATATTCATTGATTTTTGCCATTGAAAAACATGTTTTTCATATACCAGAAATGTTTGAAGCTTCTGACTGAATGAAAGGAGCTGGCATCTCACTCTCTTTGAATCTTCTTTATCATGCTAGGATTAGCAGGAAAAAGCAAAAAATTTCAGAATTGCACCTTGCAATGTGGAGATATTACTGTTTGTGCATTTACAATATTCATTGATTTTTGCCATTGAAAAACATGTTTTTCATATACCAGAAATGTTTGAAGCTACTGACTGAATGAAAGGAGCTGGCATCTCACTCTCTTTGAATCTTCTTTATAATGCTAGGATTAGCAGGAAAAAGCAAAAAATTTCAGAATTGCACCTTGCAATGTGGAGATATTACTGTTTGTGCATTTACAATATTCATTGATTTTTGCCATTGAAAAACATGTTTTTCATATACCAGAAATGTTTGAAGCTACTGACTGAATGAAAGGAGCTGGCATCTCACTCTCTTTGAATCTTCTTTATCATGCCAGGATTAACAGGAAAAAGCAAAAAATTTCAGAATTGCACCTTGCAATGTGGAGATATTACTGTTTGTGCATTTACAATATTCATTGATTTTTGCCATTGAAAAACATGTTTTTCATATACCAGAAATGTTTGAAGCTACTGACTGAATGAAAGGAGCTGGCATCTCACTCTCTTTGAATCTTCTTTATCATGCTAGGATTAGCAGGAAAAAGCTAAAAATTTCAGAATTGCACCTTGCAATGTGGAGATATTACTGTTTGTGCATTTACAATATTCATTGATTTTTGCCATTGAAAAACATGTTTTTCATATACCAGAAATGTTTGAAGCTACTGACTGAATGAAAGGAGCTGGCATCTCACTCTCTTTGAATCTTCTTTATCATGCTAGGATTAACAGGAAAAAGCTAAAAATTTCAGAATTGCACCGTGCAATGTGGAGATATTACTGTTTGTGCATTTACAATATTCATTGATTTTTGCCATTGAAAAACATGTTTTTCATATACCAGAAATGTTTGAAGCTACTGACTGAATGAAAGGAGCTGGCATCTCACTCTCTTTGAATCTTCTTTATCATGCTAGGATTAGCAGGAAAAAGCAAAAAATTTCAGAATTGCACCTTGCAATGTGGAGATATTACTGTTTGTGCATTTACAATATTCATTGATTTTTGCCATTGAAAAACATGTTTTTCATATACCAGAAATGTTTGAAGCTACTGACTGAATGAAAGGAGCTGGCATCTCACTTTGAATCTTCTTTATCATGCTAGGATTAACAGGAAAAAGCAAAAAATTTCAGAATTGCACCTTGCAATGTGGAGATATTACTGTTTGTGCATTTACAATATTCATTGATTTTTGCCATTGAAAAACATGTTTTTCATATACCAGAAATGTTTGAAGCTACTGACTGAATGAAAGGAGCTGGCATCTCACTCTCTTTGAATCTTCTTTATCATGCTAGGATTAACAGGAAAAAGCTAAAAATTTCAGAATTGCACCGTGCAATGTGGAGATATTACTGTTTGTGCATTTACAATATTCATTGATTTTTGCCATTGAAAAACATGTTTTTCATATACCAGAAATGTTTGAAGCTACTGACTGAATGAAAGGAGCTGGCATCTCACTCTCTTTGAATCTTCTTTATCATGCTAGGATTAGCAGGAAAAAGCAAAAAATTTCAGAATTGCACCTTGCAATGTGGAGATATTACTGTTTGTGCATTTACAATATTCATTGATTTTTGCCATTGAAAAACATGTTTTTCATATACCAGAAATGTTTGAAGCTACTGACTGAATGAAAGGAGCTGGCATCTCACTCTCTTTGAATCTTCTTTATCATGCTAGGATTAACAGGAAAAAGCTAAAATTTTCAGAATTGCACCGTGCAATGTGGAGATATTACTGTTTGTGCATTTACAATATTCATTGATTTTTGCCATTGAAAAACATGTTTTTCATATACCAGAAATGTTTGAAGCTACTGACTGAATGAAAGGAGCTGGCATCTCACTCTCTTTGAATCTTCTTTATCATGCTAGGATTAGCAGGAAAAAGCAAAAAATTTCAGAATTGCACCTTGCAATGTGGAGATATTACTGTTTGTGCATTTACAATATTCATTGATTTTTGCCATTGAAAAACATGTTTTTCATATACCAGAAATGTTTGAAGCTACTGACTGAATGAAAGGAGCTGGCATCTCACTCTCTTTGAATCTTCTTTATCATGCTAGGATTAACAGGAAAAAGCAAAAAATTTCAGAATTGCACCTTGCAATGTGGAGATATTACTGTTTGTGCATTTACAATATTCATTGATTTTTGCCATTGAAAAACATGTTTTTCATATACCAGAAATGTTTGAAGCTACTGACTGAATGAAAGGAGCTGGCATCTCACTCTCTTTGAATCTTCTTTATCATGCTAGGATTAACAGGAAAAAGCTAAAAATTTCAGAATTGCACCGTGCAATGTGGAGATATTACTGTTTGTGCATTTACAATATTCATTGATTTTTGCCATTGAAAAACATGTTTTTCATATACCAGAAATGTTTGAAGCTAATGACTGAATGAAAGGAGCTGGCATCTCACTCTCTTTGAATCTTCTTTATCATGCTAGGATTAACAGGAAAAAGCTAAAAATTTCAGAATTGCACCGTGCAATGTGGAGATATTACTGTTTGTGCATTTACAATATTCATTGATTTTTGCCATTGAAAAACATGTTTTTCATATACCAGAAATGTTTGAAGCTACTGACTGAATGAAAGGAGCTGGCATCTCACTCTCTTTGAATCTTCTTTATCATGCTAGGATTAGCAGGAAAAAGCAAAAAATTTCAGAATTGCACCTTGCAATGTGGAGATATTAATGTTTGTGCATTTACAATATTCATTGATTTTTGCCATTGAAAAACATGTTTTTCATATACCAGAAATGTTTGAAGCTACTGACTGAATGAAAGGAGCTGGCATCTCACTCTCTTTGAATCTTCTTTATCATGCTAGGATTAACAGGAAAATGCAAAAAATTTCAGAATTGCACCTTGCAATGTGGAGATATTACTGTTTGTGCATTTACAATATTCATTGATTTTTGCCATTGAAAAACATGTTTTTCATATACCAGAAATGTTTGAAGCTACTGACTGAATGAAAGGAGCTGGCATCTCACTCTCTTTGAATCTTCTTTATCATGCTAGGATTAACAGGAAAAAGCTAAAAATTTCAGAATTGCACCGTGCAATGTGGAGATATTACTGTTTGTGCATTTACAATATTCATTGATTTTTGCCATTGAAAAACATGTTTTTCATATACCAGAAATGTTTGAAGCTACTGACTGAATGAAAGGAGCTGGCATCTCACTCTCTTTGAATCTTCTTTATCATGCTAGGATTAGCAGGAAAAAGCAAAAAATTTCAGAATTGCACCTTGCAATGTGGAGATATTACTGTTTGTGCATTTACAATATTCATTGATTTTTGCCATTGAAAAACATGTTTTTCATATACCAGAAATGTTTGAAGCTACTGACTGAATGAAAGGAGCTGGCATCTCACTCTCTTTGTTTTACCATATTTTTTTTATTTTTAATAAACAATTTAACAGGGGAATAACACACGTAGCATAAAAGTAGTGACAAAAGAATATTCATAATAAGGGAAAAATTCTGAGGGAAGGGAAAGGGAAAGGGAACAAACAGGAATGGATAATCAGGAAAGATGGGAGAAATTTGTTCGTCAAATAATATATACGATAATACAGAAATTTGAACACTTTAAACACACATTACTATCATTAGCAAAAATTAAACATATTAATGAGCTAAACACGACACACATTAAGATGTTCCAGCGTTATGAGGGGGTTGAGGGAATTTAGTGAGCCAAATATCCCACTTCCTAGAAAATTTAAGTAAATTATTGTTGATAAGGGCAAATCTTAGTTCAAATATTCTATGGAGATTCATCTTATCAACTAAGTCCTCCAAAGTGGGGACATGTGACTTTCTCCAATAAAAAGCCAATGCGTTCTTACACACTGAAAATAAGTGAATCACCAAAGATCTTTCAAACGACTTGAGAATCTCTTATTGGGACTGTTTAGGCCTCTTACATTGTAGGTGATGATCTTGATAGGCATAGGTAAATTAATAATTAAAGTAAGTCAAAAGGAGAGGGGTCAGTTGGTCCAACAAATTCCCAAAAAATAAAAATCAACCAACAATCAAAGCTGGAATACAATATCTCTAATATTAATTCAAAGATAGTAATAACAATAACCAAATATTCCGAGAAAAAGGAAAAAAAAAAAACGAATCAAAAATCTCCTGAGGGAACCTTCACCGAAAAGGTTCTCCCTCAGATTGGGGGGAAAAATAATGTGGACAAACCATGAAGGCCAAATATAAAGAAGAATGATAAATTTATTATAGCATGTTAGGTGAGGTGATAAAATGAGATTATTTTTAAAGAGGGCTCCCAAGGGAGTAGTGTTTATCATTTCAGCGGTGGGGTGTCTTTGTAACTTTGTAGGGAATGTCTTTTATAAAATCAAAAAATTTAGGGCCTTCATCAGGATCTGTAAGAGTGAATGTTTTCCGGTTAAAGAAAATCAGCAACTTTACTGGAAAGCCCCACCTATATGGGATATTCATATCCCTCAGTCTATCTGTGGTCAATTTGTATGACCTTCTTGCATCCATGGTTTCTTTGGAAAAATCGGAGAAAATTTTTAGGTGCGAGAAAGGCTCTGGAAAAGTCCTATTTTCCCTGATATAATTCAAGATTCTCTCTTTGGTCGAGAAAAAATGTAACCTAACTATTACATCCCTAGGAAGATCCGAGGAGATGGAGGTCGGACGAAATAGGCGATGGGCCCTATCGATGATAAGATCCTGCTCAGAGAGGGATGGGATTGTCTTGTGAAATAAGTCTTTGACAAAAGCCAAGACATCTGAGGGAGAAACATCCTCAGATATGCCTCTAATTTTCAAATTATTTCTCCTACTCCTATCCTCCAAATCCGCAACTTTTAATCTAAGTCTTTTAAGTTCTGATTTAATTTCTAGATTATCAGAAGAGACAGATTCTATCTTACTCTCCACCGTTTCAAGTCTTTTAGTGTTTTGCTCTAATTTAACTCCAAAAGCTTCCAAAGTAGATTTCATGGTGTCTACCTGTTTCTCGAAGCCCAGTTTCATATTTCTGTCAATCGTCTTTAAAAGATTGTCCAGATATAAACCAAGGTCGGTATTTCCCAAATCTTGAGAAATGGTCATTTTGACCGGGACACTAGGAGTAGGATCTGAGGACGAAGGGGAAAAGTCCCTTTTAGCACGTCTCTTATCTGGACTGGGATTGGGAGATGTGTCCGAGGATTCTTCATCCGAGCTCGAGGCCAGTGAAGAATATTTGTTGCTCCATTCTCCTGGGTCCCTTCTCTTTGATGAGATGGAAATATCCATCTTTTCCACTTTTTTTTCCTTAACTACGGTAGAAGGGGCAGGTTTAGCATCAGAAATTCTCTGTGGTTTCGGAGATAATATAGTTTTAGAAGATTCCTTGGTGGGAGAGCTTACTTTAGAACTCTGTCTGTCTTCCAGATTTCTATGAGGAGATCTGGACTTAAGAGGACTAATAGTATTGACAGCATCTTCTGATGGGTTTAAAAATGAAAAGCGTTTAGAGGACTTCGCTTTTACCGCACTAGATTTAAGGGGAGCTTCCAATGACTTTTGGGTATTTTTTTTATTAGCCGCCATTATAAAATATCAGACCTATAAGTATATATATATAGAAAAATATTAAAATGGCACTAGAAATAATTGACCTGAAGAGTGGACAAAAGACTTTAGAGTTGCAAAATAACTAGGAACAATGACTAGAAGAAATTTGCATAAACAAATATTATTCCGACAAGAGGCAAACAATACTCTTAAAAACTGCGGAGCTATGTACCCCCTAGAATGCAATCCTTTAAATGCAAATCACAGTCAAAAGTATCAAAAGAAATAATGAAAATTGACCTGAGGGATAAAAATAAAGGCACATATAGTTGTCAACAGAAAACTAATTATTATAGAGATCAGCAGTTCTGTAGAATTCCATGAGCACCAACTGTAATATATATATCAGGTAGCGTGGTCACAAAAT
This sequence comes from Phyllobates terribilis, assembly GCF_046119375.1. Classification (NCBI taxonomy): domain Eukaryota; kingdom Metazoa; phylum Chordata; class Amphibia; order Anura; family Dendrobatidae; genus Phyllobates; species Phyllobates terribilis. The sequence continues at coordinate 14,340 of NW_027371276.1, forward strand.
ATATATATGAAGGCAGTAATAGTTCCACTTAACCCTCCTCTCCCCCTCAGAGTCAAACTCCGTGTTCAGGTTGCTGTCACACCATATATTGGCTGATAGACCGCTTTATATGTACTGATATAAAATCAGTACCTTGGACAGCGGAGCAGAGCGGCACTTCAGCAGTTCAGCAGGGGGCGGGAGATTTAAATGTTGCAGCAGGAGATAGATGCCGGTATCAGGTGGGATCACAGCAGCGCTGCAATAGGAGGGGGCATACAGTCAATGGGAGTCAGTGGGGACCCCACACCAGAGGCACACAGGTGGCAGAGCGGCGCAGCGGGCAGAAGATGGAGGCGAGCCGTGAATGTCGGCGGTGCCTGTCAGCTGGGAGCCGGGAGAATCAGACAGTCCCGCAGTCAAAAGAGGGGGGCACCGCCACCAAGGGAACAGCCCCGGGATCCTCAGACACAGCTTAGGCAGCAGAGCTGAGCGGCGTTGTAATAGGAGGCAGGGGTGATTTGAATGTGCCGGCTGTGTATGCGTGTCAAGTCAGCTGGAGCACAGTGATACTATTGCAGGAGTAGAGGGGCAGTCTGAGTGAGCCTGCAGGGCTTAAATACCGGGGGCATATAAAGCTCAGTGGTGTTTCAGCAGGGGGAGGTAGATCACAGGGTCTGCAGGAGACAGTCACCGGAGGAGTTAATCAGCAGAGCGGCACATCTAAGGATGGACAATGCGGACTGTGGGCACTGTCAGCTCCTATCAGTTGGAGCTGAGAGGAGCGGAGCGGCCCCTCTGCTAAGGAGGGGGAAACCTCCGTCGCTATGGCAACCTCAGGGACGCGGTGGGACGGGCCGAAAACACCGGCAGTGCCCGACAATGGGAGAGAGCAGTAAGCAGAACGGCTTCAGTACAGAGGAGGGGGCACCGCTATCAAGGGAACAGCCCGGCGGCAGCCGCACAGAGGAGGAGAGAGCCGCGACACAGACACTGACGGTGCCTGTCAGCTGAAGGAAGAGGGGACACCGCTGCCACCAGAGCAGCCTCGGAATCGCGGACAACAGACCCACGGAAACGGTAAGAGCCCTGGTGTTAGCCAGGGCTCATCTAACCTTGATGGCTTGGTGTGTACCGTCCCGCTCCGCCTCTTGATCTTCGTGTCGCTCAGCCTTGGGATCTCGGACTTCAGTTGGTAACAGGAGTCTTGTCCTCAGGGTCCGGTGGAAGTGTGGATACTTGGTCCGGGGGTGCAGCGTCGCTTCTCTATGTAGTGGAGTCTTGTGGGTCCGGTCTGGTCCTCTGTGGGGTCGCGTCAGCTGGATGTTGGATGAAATTGTCAGGTGGCCGCCGGTACTTTAAACAGAGGGGGTCTCCTGGTTTTATTGGGGGGTTGTTTAATAGAGCCCGGACTCTGTCTGTAATATCACACTGTCACTCAAATACTCCTGGGACCGCGGTCTTCCCTGCACAGCGCCGGCCGGTATTTTCAGTTTAATAGTTCTATCACCGGTCGCAGCTGGTAATGGGGTGACTAGCAGGCAGGGACAGCTTGCAGGCTGAGGATCTGGTTCAGGGAGGCCGCTTTCGGGGTGCAGGATCCCGTGGGACTATTTAGAACTCAGTCTTTGTTTCTTCCCAGCACAGGCTGCAGAAGCTGGCTTACAGAGTTGGTTTGTCCCGCAGCAGAGCCGCGTGACACGCCGGCAGAATGAATGAAAGGAGCCTGTCAGCACGGGGGTCAATTCCAGGGCTCGACTGTATCCCCCCACAGCTTCAAGGTAGGTTTCTGGTTATTTTCAGAGAACCTCTTACCTGATAGGAGAGGTTTGTTGGTAGTGTCTGAAGATTGATCTCCCTCAGTGGGGCCTTTCCCGGAGTCGGGACAGAATAGTCTTTCTCTGCATGCAGGGATCAGCTGATCCACGGAGCTCCGTGCCGCCGGCTTCAAAGTATAAATCCTATGCAATCCACCAAGTAACACCCGATGAACGGTGTTCTGAGGCCCGGAGGTAGGGAGTGGTGAGGGTCCCTTTGCAGAGACACACAGACCTGCAAGCCTGCAGGACTATGTCACAATACCCACGACTGGAATGAAATCAAGGACGCACCTCACTGCTTCCAAATGAAATATCTCCTGGAATAACGGGTCAGGGAGAGTCTTTTTAGTATCCAGATGATCCTTAGGCTTTAAGAAGTTTGTCCATGCCAAAATTGAGTGAATAAATCCTCTTAAGTTGCTTTTATCGTCGCTTTGTAGTTTTAGCCCTCATGGAGCTCAGACCTATGCTGCCATCCTGGTCTGTGCCTAAGCCACGCCCCCCATCTCACTCTCTTTGAATCTTCTTTATCATGCTAGGATTAACAGGAAAAAGCTAAAAATTTCAGAATTGCACCGTGCAATGTGGAGATATTACTGTTTGTGCATTTACAATATTCATTGATTTTTGCCATTGAAAAACATGTTTTTCATATACCAGAAATGTTTGAAGCTTCTGACTGAATGAAAGGAGCTGGCATCTCACTCTCTTTGAATCTTCTTTATCATGCTAGGATTAGCAGGAAAAAGCAAAAAATTTCAGAATTGCACCTTGCAATGTGGAGATATTACTGTTTGTGCATTTACAATATTCATTGATTTTTGCCATTGAAAAACATGTTTTTCATATACCAGAAATGTTTGAAGCTACTGACTGAATGAAAGGAGCTGGCATCTCACTCTCTTTGAATCTTCTTTATAATGCTAGGATTAGCAGGAAAAAGCAAAAAATTTCAGAATTGCACCTTGCAATGTGGAGATATTACTGTTTGTGCATTTACAATATTCATTGATTTTTGCCATTGAAAAACATGTTTTTCATATACCAGAAATGTTTGAAGCTACTGACTGAATGAAAGGAGCTGGCATCTCACTCTCTTTGAATCTTCTTTATCATGCTAGGATTAACAGGAAAAAGCAAAAAATTTCAGAATTGCACCTTGCAATGTGGAGATATTACTGTTTGTGCATTTACAATATTCATTGATTTTTGCCATTGAAAAACATGTTTTTCATATACCAGAAATGTTTGAAGCTACTGACTGAATGAAAGGAGCTGGCATCTCACTCTCTTTGAATCTTCTTTATCATGCTAGGATTAGCAGGAAAAAGCTAAAAATTTCAGAATTGCACCTTGCAATGTGGAGATATTACTGTTTGTGCATTTACAATATTCATTGATTTTTGCCATTGAAAAACATGTTTTTCATATACCAGAAATGTTTGAAGCTACTGACTGAATGAAAGGAGCTGGCATCTCACTCTCTTTGAATCTTCTTTATCATGCTAGGATTAACAGGAAAAAGCTAAAAATTTCAGAATTGCACCGTGCAATGTGGAGATATTACTGTTTGTGCATTTACAATATTCATTGATTTTTGCCATTGAAAAACATGTTTTTCATATACCAGAAATGTTTGAAGCTACTGACTGAATGAAAGGAGCTGGCATCTCACTCTCTTTGAATCTTCTTTATCATGCTAGGATTAGCAGGAAAAAGCAAAAAATTTCAGAATTGCACCTTGCAATGTGGAGATATTACTGTTTGTGCATTTACAATATTCATTGATTTTTGCCATTGAAAAACATGTTTTTCATATACCAGAAATGTTTGAAGCTACTGACTGAATGAAAGGAGCTGGCATCTCACTCTCTTTGAATCTTCTTTATCATGCTAGGATTAACAGGAAAAAGCAAAAAATTTCAGAATTGCACCTTGCAATGTGGAGATATTACTGTGCATTTACAATATTCATTGATTTTTGCCATTGAAAAACATGTTTTTCATATACCAGAAATGTTTGAAGCTACTGACTGAATGAAAGGAGCTGGCATCTCACTCTCTTTGAATCTTCTTTATCATGCTAGGATTAACAGGAAAAAGCTAAAAATTTCAGAATTGCACCGTGCAATGTGGAGATATTACTGTTTGTGCATTTACAATATTCATTGATTTTTGCCATTGAAAAACATGTTTTTCATATACCAGAAATGTTTGAAGCTAATGACTGAATGAAAGGAGCTGGCATCTCACTCTCTTTGAATCTTCTTTATCATGCTAGGATTAACAGGAAAAAGCTAAAAATTTCAGAATTGCACCGTGCAATGTGGAGATATTACTGTTTGTGCATTTACAATATTCATTGATTTTTGCCATTGAAAAACATGTTTTTCATATACCAGAAATGTTTGAAGCTACTGACTGAATGAAAGGAGCTGGCATCTCACTCTCTTTGAATCTTCTTTATCATGCTAGGATTAGCAGGAAAAAGCAAAAAATTTCAGAATTGCACCTTGCAATGTGGAGATATTACTGTTTGTGCATTTACAATATTCATTGATTTTTGCCATTGAAAAACATGTTTTTCATATACCAGAAATGTTTGAAGCTACTGACTGAATGAAAGGAGCTGGCATCTCACTCTCTTTGAATCTTCTTTATCATGCTAGGATTAACAGGAAAAAGCAAAAAATTTCAGAATTGCACCTTGCAATGTGGAGATATTACTGTTTGTGCATTTACAATATTCATTGATTTTTGCCATTGAAAAACATGTTTTTCATATACCAGAAATGTTTGAAGCTACTGACTGAATGAAAGGAGCTGGCATCTCACTCTCTTTGAATCTTCTTTATCATGCTAGGATTAACAGGAAAAAGCTAAAAATTTCAGAATTGCACCGTGCAATGTGGAGATATTACTGTTTGTGCATTTACAATATTCATTGATTTTTGCCATTGAAAAACATGTTTTTCATATACCAGAAATGTTTGAAGCTACTGACTGAATGAAAGGAGCTGGCATCTCACTCTCTTTGAATCTTCTTTATCATGCTAGGATTAGCAGGAAAAAGCAAAAAATTTCAGAATTGCACCTTGCAATGTGGAGATATTACTGTTTGTGCATTTACAATATTCATTGATTTTTGCCATTGAAAAACATGTTTTTCATATACCAGAAATGTTTGAAGCTACTGACTGAATGAAAGGAGCTGGCATCTCACTCTCTTTGAATCTTCTTTATCATGCTAGGATTAACAGGAAAAAGCTAAAAATTTCAGAATTGCACCGTGCAATGTGGAGATATTACTGTTTGTGCATTTACAATATTCATTGATTTTTGCCATTGAAAAACATGTTTTTCATATACCAGAAATGTTTGAAGCTACTGACTGAATGAAAGGAGCTGGCATCTCACTCTCTTTGAATCTTCTTTATCATGCTAGGATTAGCAGGAAAAAGCAAAAAATTTCAGAATTGCACCTTGCAATGTGGAGATATTACTGTTTGTGCATTTACAATATTCATTGATTTTTGCCATTGAAAAACATGTTTTTCATATACCAGAAATGTTTGAAGCTACTGACTGAATGAAAGGAGCTGGCATCTCACTCTCTTTGAATCTTCTTTATCATGCTAGGATTAACAGGAAAAAGCAAAAAATTTCAGAATTGCACCTTGCAATGTGGAGATATTACTGTTTGTGCATTTACAATATTCATTGATTTTTGCCATTGAAAAACATGTTTTTCATATACCAGAAATGTTTGAAGCTACTGACTGAATGAAAGGAGCTGGCATCTCACTCTCTTTGAATCTTCTTTATCATGCTAGGATTAGCAGGAAAAAGCAAAAAATTTCAGAATTGCACCTTGCAATGTGGAGATATTACTGTTTGTGCATTTACAATATTCATTGATTTTTGCCATTGAAAAACATGTTTTTCATATACCAGAAATGTTTGAAGCTACTGACTGAATGAAAGGAGCTGGCATCTCACTCTCTTTGAATCTTCTTTATCATGCTAGGATTAGCAGGAAAAAGCAAAAAATTTCAGAATTGCACCTTGCAATGTGGAGATATTACTGTTTGTGCATTTACAATATTCATTGATTTTTGCCATTGAAAAACATGTTTTTCATATACCAGAAATGTTTGAAGCTACTGACTGAATGAAAGGAGCTGGCATCTCACTCTCTTTGAATCTTCTTTATCATGCTAGGATTAACAGGAAAAAGCAAAAAATTTCAGAATTGCACCTTGCAATGTGGAGATATTACTGTTTGTGCATTTACAATATTCATTGATTTTTGCCATTGAAAAACATGTTTTTCATATACCAGAAATGTTTGAAGCTACTGACTGAATGAAAGGAGCTGGCATCTCACTCTCTTTGAATCTTCTTTATCATGCTAGGATTAACAGGAAAAAGCTAAAAATTTCAGAATTGCACCGTGCAATGTGGAGATATTACTGTTTGTGCATTTACAATATTCATTGATTTTTGCCATTGAAAAACATGTTTTTCATATACCAGAAATGTTTGAAGCTACTGACTGAATGAAAGGAGCTGGCATCTCACTCTCTTTGAATCTTCTTTATCATGCTAGGATTAGCAGGAAAAAGCAAAAAATTTCAGAATTGCACCTTGCAATGAGGAGATATTACTGTTTGTGCATTTACAATATTCATTGATTTTTGCCATTGAAAAACATGTTTTTCATATACCAGAAATGTTTGAAGCTACTGACTGAATGAAAGGAGCTGGCATCTCACTCTCTTTGAATCTTCTTTATCATGCTAGGATTAACAGGAAAAAGCTAAAAATTTCAGAATTGCACCGTGCAATGTGGAGATATTACTGTTTGTGCATTTACAATATTCATTGATTTTTGCCATTGAAAAACATGTTTTTCATATACCAGAAATGTTTGAAGCTACTGACTGAATGAAAGGAGCTGGCATCTCACTCTCTTTGAATCTTCTTTATCATGCTAGGATTAGCAGGAAAAAGCAAAAAATTTCAGAATTGCACCTTGCAATGTGGAGATATTACTGTTTGTGCATTTACAATATTCATTGATTTTTGCCATTGAAAAACATGTTTTTCATATACCAGAAATGTTTGAAGCTACTGACTGAATGAAAGGAGCTGGCATCTCACTCTCTTTGAATCTTCTTTATCATGCTAGGATTAACAGGAAAAAGCAAAAAATTTCAGAATTGCACCTTGCAATGTGGAGATATTACTGTTTGTGCATTTACAATATTCATTGATTTTTGCCATTGAAAAACATGTTTTTCATATACCAGAAATGTTTGAAGCTACTGACTGAATGAAAGGAGCTGGCATCTCACTCTCTTTGAATCTTCTTTATCATGCTAGGATTAGCAGGAAAAAGCAAAAAATTTCAGAATTGCACCTTGCAATGTGGAGATATTACTGTTTGTGCATTTACAATATTCATTGATTTTTGCCATTGAAAAACATGTTTTTCATATACCAGAAATGTTTGAAGCTACTGACTGAATGAAAGGAGCTGGCATCTCACTCTCTTTGAATCTTCTTTATCATGCTAGGATTAGCAGGAAAAAGCAAAAAATTTCAGAATTGCACCTTGCAATGTGGAGATATTACTGTTTGTGCATTTACAATATTCATTGATTTTTGCCATTGAAAAACATGTTTTTCATATACCAGAAATGTTTGAAGCTACTGACTGAATGAAAGGAGCTGGCATCTCACTCTCTTTGAATCTTCTTTATCATGCTAGGATTAACAGGAAAAAGCAAAAAATTTCAGAATTGCACCTTGCAATGTGGAGATATTACTGTTTGTGCATTTACAATATTCATTGATTTTTGCCATTGAAAAACATGTTTTTCATATACCAGAAATGTTTGAAGCTACTGACTGAATGAAAGGAGCTGGCATCTCACTCTCTTTGAATCTTCTTTATCATGCTAGGATTAACAGGAAAAAGCTAAAAATTTCAGAATTGCACCGTGCAATGTGGAGATATTACTGTTTGTGCATTTACAATATTCATTGATTTTTGCCATTGAAAAACATGTTTTTCATATACCAGAAATGTTTGAAGCTACTGACTGAATGAAAGGAGCTGGCATCTCACTCTCTTTGAATCTTCTTTATCATGCTAGGATTAGCAGGAAAAAGCAAAAAATTTCAGAATTGCACCTTGCAATGAGGAGATATTACTGTTTGTGCATTTACAATATTCATTGATTTTTGCCATTGAAAAACATGTTTTTCATATACCAGAAATGTTTGAAGCTACTGACTGAATGAAAGGAGCTGGCATCTCACTCTCTTTGAATCTTCTTTATCATGCTAGGATTAACAGGAAAAAGCTAAAAATTTCAGAATTGCACCGTGCAATGTGGAGATATTACTGTTTGTGCATTTACAATATTCATTGATTTTTGCCATTGAAAAACATGTTTTTCATATACCAGAAATGTTTGAAGCTACTGACTGAATGAAAGGAGCTGGCATCTCACTCTCTTTGAATCTTCTTTATCATGCTAGGATTAGCAGGAAAAAGCAAAAAATTTCAGAATTGCACCTTGCAATGTGGAGATATTACTGTTTGTGCATTTACAATATTCATTGATTTTTGCCATTGAAAAACATGTTTTTCATATACCAGAAATGTTTGAAGCTACTGACTGAATGAAAGGAGCTGGCATCTCACTCTCTTTGAATCTTCTTTATCATGCTAGGATTAACAGGAAAAAGCAAAAAATTTCAGAATTGCACCTTGCAATGTGGAGATATTACTGTTTGTGCATTTACAATATTCATTGATTTTTGCCATTGAAAAACATGTTTTTCATATACCAGAAATGTTTGAAGCTACTGACTGAATGAAAGGAGCTGGCATCTCACTCTCTTTGAATCTTCTTTATCATGCTAGGATTAACAGGAAAAAGCTAAAAATTTCAGAATTGCACCGTGCAATGTGGAGATATTACTGTTTGTGCATTTACAATATTCATTGATTTTTGCCATTGAAAAACATGTTTTTCATATACCAGAAATGTTTGAAGCTACTGACTGAATGAAAGGAGCTGGCATCTCACTCTCTTTGAATCTTCTTTATCATGCTAGGATTAGCAGGAAAAAGCAAAAAATTTCAGAATTGCACCTTGCAATGTGGAGATATTACTGTTTGTGCATTTACAATATTCATTGATTTTTGCCATTGAAAAACATGTTTTTCATATACCAGAAATGTTTGAAGCTACTGACTGAATGAAAGGAGCTGGCATCTCACTCTCTTTGAATCTTCTTTATCATGCTAGGATTAACAGGAAAAAGCTAAAAATTTCAGAATTGCACCGTGCAATGTGGAGATATTACTGTTTGTGCATTTACAATATTCATTGATTTTTGCCATTGAAAAACATGTTTTTCATATACCAGAAATGTTTGAAGCTACTGACTGAATGAAAGGAGCTGGCATCTCACTCTCTTTGAATCTTCTTTATCATGCTAGGATTAGCAGGAAAAAGCAAAAAATTTCAGAATTGCACCTTGCAATGTGGAGATATTACTGTTTGTGCATTTACAATATTCATTGATTTTTGCCATTGAAAAACATGTTTTTCATATACCAGAAATGTTTGAAGCTACTGACTGAATGAAAGGAGCTGGCATCTCACTCTCTTTGAATCTTCTTTATCATGCTAGGATTAACAGGAAAAAGCTAAAAATTTCAGAATTGCACCGTGCAATGTGGAGATATTACTGTTTGTGCATTTACAATATTCATTGATTTTTGCCATTGAAAAACATGTTTTTCATATACCAGAAATGTTTGAAGCTACTGACTGAATGAAAGGAGCTGGCATCTCACTCTCTTTGAATCTTCTTTATCATGCTAGGATTAGCAGGAAAAAGCAAAAAATTTCAGAATTGCACCTTGCAATGTGGAGATATTACTGTTTGTGCATTTACAATATTCATTGATTTTTGCCATTGAAAAACATGTTTTTCATATACCAGAAATGTTTGAAGCTACTGACTGAATGAAAGGAGCTGGCATCTCACTCTCTTTGAATCTTCTTTATCATGCTAGGATTAACAGGAAAAAGCAAAAAATTTCAGAATTGCACCTTGCAATGTGGAGATATTACTGTTTGTGCATTTACAATATTCATTGATTTTTGCCATTGAAAAACATGTTTTTCATATACCAGAAATGTTTGAAGCTACTGACTGAATGAAAGGAGCTGGCATCTCACTCTCTTTGAATCTTCTTTATCATGCTAGGATTAACAGGAAAAAGCTAAAAATTTCAGAATTGCACCGTGCAATGTGGAGATATTACTGTTTGTGCATTTACAATATTCATTGATTTTTGCCATTGAAAAACATGTTTTTCATATACCAGAAATGTTTGAAGCTACTGACTGAATGAAAGGAGCTGGCATCTCACTCTCTTTGAATCTTCTTTATCATGCTAGGATTAGCAGGAAAAAGCAAAAAATTTCAGAATTGCACCTTGCAATGTGGAGATATTACTGTTTGTGCATTTACAATATTCATTGATTTTTGCCATTGAAAAACATGTTTTTCATATACCAGAAATGTTTGAAGCTACTGACTGAATGAAAGGAGCTGGCATCTCACTCTCTTTGAATCTTCTTTATCATGCTAGGATTAACAGGAAAAAGCTAAAAATTTCAGAATTGCACCGTGCAATGTGGAGATATTACTGTTTGTGCATTTACAATATTCATTGATTTTTGCCATTGAAAAACATGTTTTTCATATACCAGAAATGTTTGAAGCTACTGACTGAATGAAAGGAGCTGGCATCTCACTCTCTTTGAATCTTCTTTATAATGCTAGGATTAGCAGGAAAAAGCAAAAAATTTCAGAATTGCACCTTGCAATGTGGAGATATTACTGTTTGTGCATTTACAATATTCATTGATTTTTGCCATTGAAAAACATGTTTTTCATATACCAGAAATGTTTGAAGCTACTGACTGAATGAAAGGAGCTGGCATCTCACTCTCTTTGAATCTTCTTTATCATGCTAGGATTAACAGGAAAAAGCAAAAAATTTCAGAATTGCACCTTGCAATGTGGAGATATTACTGTTTGTGCATTTACAATATTCATTGATTTTTGCCATTGAAAAACATGTTTTTCATATACCAGAAATGTTTGAAGCTACTGACTGAATGAAAGGAGCTGGCATCTCACTCTCTTTGAATCTTCTTTATCATGCTAGGATTAGCAGGAAAAAGCTAAAAATTTCAGAATTGCACCTTGCAATGTGGAGATATTACTGTTTGTGCATTTACAATATTCATTGATTTTTGCCATTGAAAAACATGTTTTTCATATACCAGAAATGTTTGAAGCTACTGACTGAATGAAAGGAGCTGGCATCTCACTTTGAATCTTCTTTATCATGCTAGGATTAACAGGAAAAAGCAAAAAATTTCAGAATTGCACCTTGCAATGTGGAGATATTACTGTTTGTGCATTTACAAATATTCATTGATTTTTGCCATTGAAAAACATGTTTTTCATATACCAGAAATGTTTGAAGCTACTGACTGAATGAAAGGAGCTGGCATCTCACTCTCTTTGAATCTTCTTTATCATGCTAGGATTAACAGGAAAAAGCTAAAAATTTCAGAATTGCACCGTGCAATGTGGAGATATTACTGTTTGTGCATTTACAATATTCATTGATTTTTGCCATTGAAAAACATGTTTTTCATATACCAGAAATGTTTGAAGCTACTGACTGAATGAAAGGAGCTGGCATCTCACTCTCTTTGAATCTTCTTTATCATGCTAGGATTAGCAGGAAAAAGCAAAAAATTTCAGAATTGCACCTTGCAATGTGGAGATATTACTGTTTGTGCATTTACAATATTCATTGATTTTTGCCATTGAAAAACATGTTTTTCATATACCAGAAATGTTTGAAGCTACTGACTGAATGAAAGGAGCTGGCATCTCACTCTCTTTGAATCTTCTTTATCATGCTAGGATTAACAGGAAAAAGCTAAAATTTTCAGAATTGCACCGTGCAATGTGGAGATATTACTGTTTGTGCATTTACAATATTCATTGATTTTTGCCATTGAAAAACATGTTTTTCATATACCAGAAATGTTTGAAGCTACTGACTGAATGAAAGGAGCTGGCATCTCACTCTCTTTGAATCTTCTTTATCATGCTAGGATTAGCAGGAAAAAGCAAAAAATTTCAGAATTGCACCTTGCAATGTGGAGATATTACTGTTTGTGCATTTACAATATTCATTGATTTTTGCCATTGAAAAACATGTTTTTCATATACCAGAAATGTTTGAAGCTACTGACTGAATGAAAGGAGCTGGCATCTCACTCTCTTTGAATCTTCTTTATCATGCTAGGATTAACAGGAAAAAGCAAAAAATTTCAGAATTGCACCTTGCAATGTGGAGATATTACTGTTTGTGCATTTACAATATTCATTGATTTTTTGCCATTGAAAAACATGTTTTTCATATACCAGAAATGTTTGAAGCTACTGACTGAATGAAAGGAGCTGGCATCTCACTCTCTTTGAATCTTCTTTATCATGCTAGGATTAACAGGAAAAAGCTAAAAATTTCAGAATTGCACCGTGCAATGTGGAGATATTACTGTTTGTGCATTTACAATATTCATTGATTTTTGCCATTGAAAAACATGTTTTTCATATACCAGAAATGTTTGAAGCTAATGACTGAATGAAAGGAGCTGGCATCTCACTCTCTTTGAATCTTCTTTATCATGCTAGGATTAACAGGAAAAAGCTAAAAATTTCAGAATTGCACCGTGCAATGTGGAGATATTACTGTTTGTGCATTTACAATATTCATTGATTTTTGCCATTGAAAAACATGTTTTTCATATACCAGAAATGTTTGAAGCTACTGACTGAATGAAAGGAGCTGGCATCTCACTCTCTTTGAATCTTCTTTATCATGCTAGGATTAGCAGGAAAAAGCAAAAAATTTCAGAATTGCACCTTGCAATGTGGAGATATTACTGTTTGTGCATTTACAATATTCATTGATTTTTGCCATTGAAAAACATGTTTTTCATATACCAGAAATGTTTGAAGCTACTGACTGAATGAAAGGAGCTGGCATCTCACTCTCTTTGAATCTTCTTTATCATGCTAGGATTAACAGGAAAAAGCAAAAAATTTCAGAATTGCACCTTGCAATGTGGAGATATTACTGTTTGTGCATTTACAATATTCATTGATTTTTGCCATTGAAAAACATGTTTTTCATATACCAGAAATGTTTGAAGCTACTGACTGAATGAAAGGAGCTGGCATCTCACTCTCTTTGAATCTTCTTTATCATGCTAGGATTAACAGGAAAAAGCTAAAAATTTCAGAATTGCACCGTGCAATGTGGAGATATTACTGTTTGTGCATTTACAATATTCATTGATTTTTGCCATTGAAAAACATGTTTTTCATATACCAGAAATGTTTGAAGCTACTGACTGAATGAAAGGAGCTGGCATCTCACTCTCTTTGAATCTTCTTTATCATGCTAGGATTAGCAGGAAAAAGCAAAAAATTTCAGAATTGCACCTTGCAATGTGGAGATATTACTGTTTGTGCATTTACAATATTCATTGATTTTTGCCATTGAAAAACATGTTTTTCATATACCAGAAATGTTTGAAGCTACTGACTGAATGAAAGGAGCTGGCATCTCACTCTCTTTGAATCTTCTTTATCATGCTAGGATTAACAGGAAAAAGCTAAAAATTTCAGAATTGCACCGTGCAATGTGGAGATATTACTGTTTGTGCATTTACAATATTCATTGATTTTTGCCATTGAAAAACATGTTTTTCATATACCAGAAATGTTTGAAGCTACTGACTGAATGAAAGGAGCTGGCATCTCACTCTCTTTGAATCTTCTTTATCATGCTAGGATTAGCAGGAAAAAGCAAAAAATTTCAGAATTGCACCTTGCAATGTGGAGATATTACTGTTTGTGCATTTACAATATTCATTGATTTTTGCCATTGAAAAACATGTTTTTCATATACCAGAAATGTTTGAAGCTACTGACTGAATGAAAGGAGCTGGCATCTCACTCTCTTTGAATCTTCTTTATCATGCTAGGATTAACAGGAAAAAGCAAAAAATTTCAGAATTGCACCTTGCAATGTGGAGATATTACTGTTTGTGCATTTACAATATTCATTGATTTTTGCCATTGAAAAACATGTTTTTCATATACCAGAAATGTTTGAAGCTACTGACTGAATGAAAGGAGCTGGCATCTCACTCTCTTTGAATCTTCTTTATCATGCTAGGATTAACAGGAAAAAGCTAAAAATTTCAGAATTGCACCGTGCAATGTGGAGATATTACTGTTTGTGCATTTACAATATTCATTGATTTTTGCCATTGAAAAACATGTTTTTCATATACCAGAAATGTTTGAAGCTAATGACTGAATGAAAGGAGCTGGCATCTCACTCTTCTTTGAATCTTCTTTATCATGCTAGGATTAACAGGAAAAAGCTAAAATTTTCAGAATTGCACCGTGCAATGTGGAGATATTACTGTTTGTGCATTTACAATATTCATTGATTTTTGCCATTGAAAAACATGTTTTTCATATACCAGAAATGTTTGAAGCTACTGACTGAATGAAAGGAGCTGGCATCTCACTCTCTTTGAATCTTCTTTATCATGCTAGGATTAGCAGGAAAAAGCAAAAAATTTCAGAATTGCACCTTGCAATGTGGAGATATTACTGTTTGTGCATTTACAATATTCATTGATTTTTGCCATTGAAAAACATGTTTTTCATATACCAGAAATGGTTTGAAG
>NW_027371277.1:0-29025 GCF_046119375.1 Phyllobates terribilis
GCATTTACAATATTCATTGATTTTTGCCATTGAAAAACGTCCAGAAATGTTTGAAGCTACTGACTGAATGAAAGGAGCTGGCATCTCACTCTCTTTGAATCTTCTTTATCATGCTAGGATTAACAGGAAAAAGCTAAAAATTTCAGAATTGCACCTTGCAATGTGGAGATATTACTGTTTGTGCATTTACAATATTCATTGATTTTTGCCATTGAAAAACATGTTTTTCATATACCAGAAATGTTTGAAGCTACTGACTGAATGAAAGGAGCTGGCATCTCACTCTCTTTGAATCTTCTTTATCATGCTAGGATTAGCAGGAAAAAGCAAAGAATTTCAGAATTGCACCTTGCAATGTGGAGATATTACTGTTTGTGCATTTACAATATTCATTGATTTTTGCCATTGAAAAACATGTTTTTCATATACCAGAAATGTTTGAAGCTACTGACTGAATGAAAGGAGCTGGCATCTCACTCTCTTTGAATCTTCTTTATCATGCTAAGAGGAGCAGGAAAAAGCAAAAAATTTCAGAATTGCACCTTGCAATGCGGAGAAATTACTGTTTGTGCATTTACAATATTCATTGATTTTTGCCATTGAAAAACGTCCAGAAATGATTGAAGCTACTGACTGAATGAAAGGAGCTGTCATCTCACTCTCTTTGAATCTTCTTTATCATGCTAAGAGGAGCAGGAAAAAGCAAAAAATTTCAGAATTGCACCTTGCAATGCGGAGAAATTACTGTTGTGCATTTACAATATTCATTGATTTTTGCCATTGAAAAATGTCCAGAAATGATTGAAGCTACTGACTGAATGAAAGGAGCTGGCATCTCACTCTCTTTGAATCTTCTTTATCATGCTAGGATTAGCAGGAAAAAGCAAAAAATTTCAGAATTGCACCTTGCAATGTGGAGATATTACTGTTTGTGCATTTACAATATTCATTGATTTTTGCCATTGAAAAACATGTTTTTCATATACCAGAAATGTTTGAAGCTACTGACTGAATGAAAGGAGCTGGCATCTCACTCTCTTTGAATCTTCTTTATCATGCTAGGATTAGCAGGAAAAAGCAAAAAATTCAGAATTGCACAATGTGGAGATATTACTGTTTGTGCATTTAAAATATTCATTGATTTTTGCCATTGAAAAACATGTTTTTCATATACCAGAAATGTTTGAAGCTACTGACTGAATGAAAGGAGCTGGCATCTCACTCTCTTTGAATCTTCTTTATCATGCTAGGATTAACAGGAAAAAGCAAAAAATTTCAGAATTGCACCTTGCAATGTGGAGATATTACTGTTTGTGCATTTACAATATTCATTGATTTTTGCCATTGAAAAACATGTTTTTCATATACCAGAAATGTTTGAAGCTACTGACTGAATGAAAGGAGCTGGCATCTCACTCTCTTTGAATCTTCTTTATCATGCTAGGATTAACAGGAAAAAGCAAAAAATTTCTGAATTGCACCTTGCAATGTGGAGATATTACTGTTTGTGCATTTACAATATTCATTGATTTTTGCCATTGAAAAACGTCCAGAAATGTTTGAAGCTACTGACTGAATGAAAGGAGCTGGCATCTCACTCTCTTTGAATCTTCTTTATCATGCTAGGATTAACAGGAAAAAGCAAAAAATTTCAGAATTGCACCTTGCAATGTGGAGATATTACTGTTTGTGCATTTACAATATTCATTGATTTTTGCCATTGAAAAACGTCCAGAAATGTTTGAAGCTACTGACTGAATGAAAGGAGCTGGCATCTCACTCTCTTTGAATCTTCTTTATCATGCTAGGATTAGCAGGAAAAAGCAAAAAATTTCAGAATTGCACCTTGCAATGTGGAGATATTACTGTTTGTGCATTTACAATATTCATTGATTTTTGCCATTGAAAAACATGTTTTTCATATACCAGAAATGTTTGAAGCTACTGACTGAATGAAAGGAGCTGGCATCTCACTCTCTTTGAATCTTCTTTATCATGCTAGGATTAACAGGAAAAAGCAAAAAATTTCAGAATTGCACCTTGCAATGTGGAGATATTACTGTTTGTGCATTTACAATATTCATTGATTTTTGCCATTGAAAAACGTCCAGAAATGTTTGAAGCTACTGACTGAATGAAAGGAGCTGGCATCTCACTCTCTTTGAATCTTCTTTATCATGCTAGGATTAACAGGAAAAAGCTAAAAATTTCAGAATTGCACCTTGCAATGTGGAGATATTACTGTTTGTGCATTTACAATATTCATTGATTTTTGCCATTGAAAAACATGTTTTTCATATACCAGAAATGTTTGAAGCTACTGACTGAATGAAAGGAGCTGGCATCTCACTCTCTTTGAATCTTCTTTATCATGCTAGGATTAGCAGGAAAAAGCAAAGAATTTCAGAATTGCACCTTGCAATGTGGAGATATTACTGTTTGTGCATTTACAATATTCATTGATTTTTGCCATTGAAAAACATGTTTTTCATATACCAGAAATGTTTGAAGCTACTGACTGAATGAAAGGAGCTGGCATCTCACTCTCTTTGAATCTTCTTTATCATGCTAAGAGGAGCAGGAAAAAGCAAAAAATTTCAGAATTGCACCTTGCAATGCGGAGAAATTACTGTTTGTGCATTTACAATATTCATTGATTTTTGCCATTGAAAAACGTCCAGAAATGATTGAAGCTACTGACTGAATGAAAGGAGCTGTCATCTCACTCTCTTTGAATCTTCTTTATCATGCTAAGAGGAGCAGGAAAAAGCAAAAAATTTCAGAATTGCACCTTGCAATGCGGAGAAATTACTGTTTGTGCATTTACAATATTCATTGATTTTTGCCATTGAAAAATGTCCAGAAATGATTGAAGCTACTGACTGAATGAAAGGAGCTGGCATCTCACTCTCTTTGAATCTTCTTTATCATGCTAGGATTAGCAGGAAAAAGCAAAAAATTTCAGAATTGCACCTTGCAATGTGGAGATATTACTGTTTGTGCATTTACAATATTCATTGATTTTTGCCATTGAAAAACATGTTTTTCATATACCAGAAATGTTTGAAGCTACTGACTGAATGAAAGGAGCTGGCATCTCACTCTCTTTGAATCTTCTTTATCATGCTAGGATTAACAGGAAAAAGCAAAAAATTTCAGAATTTTCACCTTGCAATGTGGAGATATTACTGTTTGTGCATTTACAATATTCATTGATTTTTGCCATTGAAAAACATGTTTTTCATATACCAGAAATGTTTGAAGCTACTGACTGAATGAAAGGAGCTGGCATCTCACTCTCTTTGAATCTTCTTTATCATGCTAGGATTAGCAGGAAAAAGCAAAAAATTTTCAGAATTGCACCTTGCAATGTGGAGATATTACTGTTTGTGCATTTACAATATTCATTGATTTTTGCCATTGAAAAACATGTTTTTCATATACCAGAAATGTTTGAAGCTACTGACTGAATGAAAGGAGCTGGCATCTCACTCTCTTTGAATCTTCTTTATCATGCTAGGATTAGCAGGAAAAAGCAAAAAATTTCAGAATTGCACCTTGCAATGTGGAGATATTACTGTTTGTGCATTTACAATATTCATTGATTTTTGCCATTGAAAAACGTTTTTCATATACCAGAAATGTTTGAAGCTACTGACTGAATGAAAGGAGCTGGCATCTCACTCTCTTTGAATCTTCTTTATCATGCTAGGATTAACAGGAAAAAGCAAAAAATTTCAGAATTGCACCTTGCAATGTGGAGATATTACTGTTTGTGCATTTACAATATTCATTGATTTTTGCCATTGAAAAACGTCCAGAAATGTTTGAAGCTACTGACTGAATGAAAGGAGCTGGCATCTCACTCTCTTTGAATCTTCTTTATCATGCTAGGATTAACAGGAAAAAGCTAAAAATTTCAGAATTGCACCTTGCAATGTGGAGATATTACTGTTTGTGCATTTACAATATTCATTGATTTTTGCCATTGAAAAACATGTTTTTCATATACCAGAAATGTTTGAAGCTACTGACTGAATGAAAGGAGCTGGCATCTCACTCTCTTTGAATCTTCTTTATCATGCTAGGATTAGCAGGAAAAAGCAAAAAATTTCAGAATTGCACCTTGCAATGTGGAGATATTACTGTTTGTGCATTTACAATATTCATTGATTTTTGCCATTGAAAAACATGTTTTTCATATACCAGAAATGTTTGAAGCTACTGACTGAATAAAAGGAGCTGGCATCTCACTCTCTTTGAATCTTCTTTATCATGCTAGGATTAACAGGAAAAAGCAAAAAATTTCAGAATTGCACCTTGCAATGTGGAGATATTACTGTTTGTGCATTTACAATATTCATTGATTTTTGCCATTGAAAAACGTCCAGAAATGTTTGAAGCTACTGACTGAATGAAAGGAGCTGGCATCTCACTCTCTTTGAATCTTCTTTATCATGCTAGGATTAGCAGGAAAAAGCAAAAAATTTCAGAATTGCACCTTGCAATGTGGAGATATTACTGTTTGTGCATTTACAATATTCATTGATTTTTGCCATTGAAAAACATGTTTTTCATATACCAGAAATGTTTGAAGCTACTGACTGAATGAAAGGAGCTGGCATCTCACTCTCTTTGAATCTTCTTTATCATGCTAGGATTAGCAGGAAAAAGCAAAAATTTCAGAATTGCACCTTGCAATGTGGAGATATTACTGTTTGTGCATTTACAATATTCATTGATTTTTGCCATTGAAAAACGTTTTTCATATACCAGAAATGTTTGAAGCTACTGACTGAATGAAAGGAGCTGGCATCTCACTCTCTTTGAATCTTCTTTATCATGCTAGGATTAACAGGAAAAAGCAAAAAATTTCAGAATTGCACCTTGCAATGTGGAGATATTACTGTTTGTGCATTTACAATATTCATTGATTTTTGCCATTGAAAAACATCCAGAAATGTTTGAAGCTACTGACTGAATGAAAGGAGCTGGCATCTCACTCTCTTTGAATCTTCTTTATCATGCTAGGATTAACAGGAAAAAGCTAAAAATTTCAGAATTGCACCGTGCAATGTGGAGATATTACTGTTTGTGCATTTACAATATTCATTGATTTTTGCCATTGAAAAACATGTTTTTCATATACCAGAAATGTTTGAAGCTACTGACTGAATGAAAGGAGCTGGCATCTCACTCTCTTTGAATCTTTATCATGCAAGGATTAGCAGGAAAAAGCAAAAAATTTCAGAATTGCACCTTGCAATGTGGAGATATTACTGTTTGTGCATTTACAATATTCATTGATTTTTGCCATTGAAAAACATGTTTTTCATATACCAGAAATGTTTGAAGCTACTGACTGAATGAAAGGAGCTGGCATCTCACTCTCTTTGAATCTTCTTTATCATGCTAGGATTAACAGGAAAAAGCAAAAAATTTCAGAATTGCACCTTGCAATGTGGAGATATTACTGTTTGTGCATTTACAATATTCATTGATTTTTGCCATTGAAAAACGTCCAGAAATGTTTGAAGCTACTGACTGAATGAAAGGAGCTGGCATCTCACTCTCTTTGAATCTTCTTTATCATGCTAGGATTAACAGGAAAAAGCAAAAAATTTCAGAATTGCACCTTGCAATGTGGAGATATTACTGTTTGTGCATTTACAATATTCATTGATTTTTGCCATTGAAAAACGTCCAGAAATGTTTGAAGCTACTGACTGAATGAAAGGAGCTGGCATCTCACTCTCTTTGAATCTTCTTTATCATGCTAGGATTAGCAGGAAAAAGCAAAAAATTTCAGAATTGCACCTTGCAATGTGGAGATATTACTGTTTGTGCATTTACAATATTCATTGATTTTTGCCATTGAAAAACATGTTTTTCATATACCAGAAATGTTTGAAGCTACTGACTGAATGAAAGGAGCTGGCATCTCACTCTCTTTGAATCTTCTTTATCATGCTAGGATTAACAGGAAAAAGCAAAAAATTTCAGAATTGCACCTTGCAATGTGGAGATATTACTGTTTGTGCATTTACAATATTCATTGATTTTTGCCATTGAAAAACGTCCAGAAATGTTTGAAGCTACTGACTGAATGAAAGGAGCTGGCATCTCACTCTCTTTGAATCTTCTTTATCATGCTAGGATTAACAGGAAAAAGCTAAAAATTTCAGAATTGCACCTTGCAATGTGGAGATATTACTGTTTGTGCATTTACAATATTCATTGATTTTTGCCATTGAAAAACATGTTTTTCATATACCAGAAATGTTTGAAGCTACTGACTGAATGAAAGGAGCTGGCATCTCACTCTCTTTGAATCTTCTTTATCATGCTAGGATTAGCAGGAAAAAGCAAAGAATTTCAGAATTGCACCTTGCAATGTGGAGATATTACTGTTTGTGCATTTACAATATTCATTGATTTTTGCCATTGAAAAACGTCCAGAAATGTTTGAAGCTACTGACTGAATGAAAGGAGCTGGCATCTCACTCTCTTTGAATCTTCTTTATCATGCTAGGATTAGCAGGAAAAAGCAAAAAATTTCAGAATTGCACCTTGCAATGTGGAGATATTACTGTTTGTGCATTTACAATATTCATTGATTTTTGCCATTGAAAAACATGTTTTTCATATACCAGAAATGTTTGAAGCTACTGACTGAATGAAAGGAGCTGGCATCTCACTCTCTTTGAATCTTCTTTATCATGCTAGGATTAGCAGGAAAAAGCAAAAAATTTCAGAATTGCACCTTGCAATGTGGAGATATTACTGTTTGTGCATTTACAATATTCATTGATTTTTGCCATTGAAAAACGTTTTTCATATACCAGAAATGTTTGAAGCTACTGACTGAATGAAAGGAGCTGGCATCTCACTCTCTTTGAATCTTCTTTATCATGCTAGGATTAACAGGAAAAAGCAAAAAATTTCAGAATTGCACCTTGCAATGTGGAGATATTACTGTTTGTGCATTTACAATATTCATTGATTTTTGCCATTGAAAAACATCCAGAAATGTTTGAAGCTACTGACTGAATGAAAGGAGCTGGCATCTCACTCTCTTTGAATCTTCTTTATCATGCTAGGATTAACAGGAAAAAGCTAAAAATTTCAGAATTGCACCGTGCAATGTGGAGATATTACTGTTTGTGCATTTACAATATTCATTGATTTTTGCCATTGAAAAACATGTTTTTCATATACCAGAAATGTTTGAAGCTACTGACTGAATGAAAGGAGCTGGCATCTCACTCTCTTTGAATCTTTATCATGCTAGGATTAGCAGGAAAAAGCAAAAAATTTCAGAATTGCACCTTGCAATGTGGAGATATTACTGTTTGTGCATTTACAATATTCATTGATTTTTGCCATTGAAAAACATGTTTTTCATATACCAGAAATGTTTGAAGCTACTGACTGAATGAAAGGAGCTGGCATCTCACTCTCTTTGAATCTTCTTTATCATGCTAGGATTAACAGGAAAAAGCAAAAAATTTCAGAATTGCACCTTGCAATGTGGAGATATTACTGTTTGTGCATTTACAATATTCATTGATTTTTGCCATTGAAAAACGTCCAGAAATGTTTGAAGCTACTGACTGAATGAAAGGAGCTGGCATCTCACTCTCTTTGAATCTTCTTTATCATGCTAGGATTAACAGGAAAAAGCAAAAAATTTCAGAATTGCACCTTGCAATGTGGAGATATTACTGTTTGTGCATTTACAATATTCATTGATTTTTGCCATTGAAAAACGTCCAGAAATGTTTGAAGCTACTGACTGAATGAAAGGAGCTGGCATCTCACTCTCTTTGAATCTTCTTTATCATGCTAGGATTAGCAGGAAAAAGCAAAAAATTTCAGAATTGCACCTTGCAATGTGGAGATATTACTGTTTGTGCATTTACAATATTCATTGATTTTTGCCATTGAAAAACATGTTTTTCATATACCAGAAATGTTTGAAGCTACTGACTGAATGAAAGGAGCTGGCATCTCACTCTCTTTGAATCTTCTTTATCATGCTAGGATTAACAGGAAAAAGCAAAAAATTTCAGAATTGCACCTTGCAATGTGGAGATATTACTGTTTGTGCATTTACAATATTCATTGATTTTTGCCATTGAAAAACGTCCAGAAATGTTTGAAGCTACTGACTGAATGAAAGGAGCTGGCATCTCACTCTCTTTGAATCTTCTTTATCATGCTAGGATTAACAGGAAAAAGCTAAAAATTTCAGAATTGCACCTTGCAATGTGGAGATATTACTGTTTGTGCATTTACAATATTCATTGATTTTTGCCATTGAAAAACATGTTTTTCATATACCAGAAATGTTTGAAGCTACTGACTGAATGAAAGGAGCTGGCATCTCACTCTCTTTGAATCTTCTTTATCATGCTAGGATTAGCAGGAAAAAGCAAAGAATTTCAGAATTGCACCTTGCAATGTGGAGATATTACTGTTTGTGCATTTACAATATTCATTGATTTTTGCCATTGAAAAACATGTTTTTCATATACCAGAAATGTTTGAAGCTACTGACTGAATGAAAGGAGCTGGCATCTCACTCTCTTTGAATCTTCTTTATCATGCTAAGAGGAGCAGGAAAAAGCAAAAAATTTCAGAATTGCACCTTGCAATGCGGAGAAATTACTGTTTGTGCATTTACAATATTCATTGATTTTTGCCATTGAAAAACGTCCAGAAATGATTGAAGCTACTGACTGAATGAAAGGAGCTGTCATCTCACTCTCTTTGAATCTTCTTTATCATGCTAAGAGGAGCAGGAAAAAGCAAAAAATTTCAGAATTGCACCTTGCAATGCGGAGAAATTACTGTTTGTGCATTTACAATATTCATTGATTTTTGCCATTGAAAAATGTCCAGAAATGATTGAAGCTACTGACTGAATGAAAGGAGCTGGCATCTCACTCTCTTTGAATCTTCTTTATCATGCTAGGATTAGCAGGAAAAAGCAAAAAATTTCAGAATTGCACCTTGCAATGTGGAGATATTACTGTTTGTGCATTTACAATATTCATTGATTTTTGCCATTGAAAAACATGTTTTTCATATACCAGAAATGTTTGAAGCTACTGACTGAATGAAAGGAGCTGGCATCTCACTCTCTTTGAATCTTCTTTATCATGCTAGGATTAGCAGGAAAAAGCAAAAAATTTCAGAATTGCACCTTGCAATGTGGAGATATTACTGTTTGTGCATTTAAAATATTCATTGATTTTTGCCATTGAAAAACATGTTTTTCATATACCAGAAATGTTTGAAGCTACTGACTGAATGAAAGGAGCTGGCATCTCACTCTCTTTGAATCTTCTTTATCATGCTAGGATTAACAGGAAAAAGCAAAAAATTTCAGAATTGCACCTTGCAATGTGGAGATATTACTGTTTGTGCATTTACAATATTCATTGATTTTTGCCATTGAAAAACATGTTTTTCATATACCAGAAATGTTTGAAGCTACTGACTGAATGAAAGGAGCTGGCATCTCACTCTCTTTGAATCTTCTTTATCATGCTAGGATTAACAGGAAAAAGCAAAAAATTTCTGAATTGCACCTTGCAATGTGGAGATATTACTGTTTGTGCATTTACAATATTCATTGATTTTTGCCATTGAAAAACGTCCAGAAATGTTTGAAGCTACTGACTGAATGAAAGGAGCTGGCATCTCACTCTCTTTGAATCTTCTTTATCATGCTAGGATTAACAGGAAAAAGCAAAAAATTTCAGAATTGCACCTTGCAATGTGGAGATATTACTGTTTGTGCATTTACAATATTCATTGATTTTTGCCATTGAAAAACGTCCAGAAATGTTTGAAGCTACTGACTGAATGAAAGGAGCTGGCATCTCACTCTCTTTGAATCTTCTTTATCATGCTAGGATTAGCAGGAAAAAGCAAAAAATTTCAGAATTGCACCTTGCAATGTGGAGATATTACTGTTTGTGCATTTACAATATTCATTGATTTTTGCCATTGAAAAACATGTTTTTCATATACCAGAAATGTTTGAAGCTACTGACTGAATGAAAGGAGCTGGCATCTCACTCTCTTTGAATCTTCTTTATCATGCTAGGATTAACAGGAAAAAGCAAAAAATTTCAGAATTGCACCTTGCAATGTGGAGATATTACTGTTTGTGCATTTACAATATTCATTGATTTTTGCCATTGAAAAACGTCCAGAAATGTTTGAAGCTACTGACTGAATGAAAGGAGCTGGCATCTCACTCTCTTTGAATCTTCTTTATCATGCTAGGATTAACAGGAAAAAGCTAAAAATTTCAGAATTGCACCTTGCAATGTGGAGATATTACTGTTTGTGCATTTACAATATTCATTGATTTTTGCCATTGAAAAACATGTATTTCATATACCAGAAATGTTTGAAGCTACTGACTGAATGAAAGGAGCTGGCATCTCACTCTCTTTGAATCTTCTTTATCATGCTAGGATTAGCAGGAAAAAGCAAAGAATTTCAGAATTGCACCTTGCAATGTGGAGATATTACTGTTTGTGCATTTACAATATTCATTGATTTTTGCCATTGAAAAACATGTTTTTCATATACCAGAAATGTTTGAAGCTACTGACTGAATGAAAGGAGCTGGCATCTCACTCTCTTTGAATCTTCTTTATCATGCTAAGAGGAGCAGGAAAAAGCAAAAAATTTCAGAATTGCACCTTGCAATGCGGAGAAATTACTGTTTGTGCATTTACAATATTCATTGATTTTTGCCATTGAAAAACGTCCAGAAATGATTGAAGCTACTGACTGAATGAAAGGAGCTGTCATCTCACTCTCTTTGAATCTTCTTTATCATGCTAAGAGGAGCAGGAAAAAGCAAAAAATTTCAGAATTGCACCTTGCAATGCGGAGAAATTACTGTTTGTGCATTTACAATATTCATTGATTTTTGCCATTGAAAAATGTCCAGAAATGATTGAAGCTACTGACTGAATGAAAGGAGCTGGCATCTCACTCTCTTTGAATCTTCTTTATCATGCTAGGATTAGCAGGAAAAAGCAAAAAATTTCAGAATTGCACCTTGCAATGTGGAGATATTACTGTTTGTGCATTTACAATATTCATTGATTTTTGCCATTGAAAAACATGTTTTTCATATACCAGAAATGTTTGAAGCTACTGACTGAATGAAAGGAGCTGGCATCTCACTCTCTTTGAATCTTCTTTATCATGCTAGGATTAACAGGAAAAAGCAAAAAATTTCAGAATTTCACCTTGCAATGTGGAGATATTACTGTTTGTGCATTTACAATATTCATTGATTTTTGCCATTGAAAAACATGTTTTTCATATACCAGAAATGTTTGAAGCTACTGACTGAATGAAAGGAGCTGGCATCTCACTCTCTTTGAATCTTCTTTATCATGCTAGGATTAGCAGGAAAAAGCAAAAAATTTCAGAATTGCACCTTGCAATGTGGAGATATTACTGTTTGTGCATTTACAATATTCATTGATTTTTGCCATTGAAAAACATGTTTTTCATATACCAGAAATGTTTGAAGCTACTGACTGAATGAAAGGAGCTGGCATCTCACTCTCTTTGAATCTTCTTTATCATGCTAGGATTAGCAGGAAAAAGCAAAAAATTTCAGAATTGCACCTTGCAATGTGGAGATATTACTGTTTGTGCATTTACAATATTCATTGATTTTTGCCATTGAAAAACGTTTTTCATATACCAGAAATGTTTGAAGCTACTGACTGAATGAAAGGAGCTGGCATCTCACTCTCTTTGAATCTTCTTTATCATGCTAGGATTAACAGGAAAAAGCAAAAAATTTCAGAATTGCACCTTGCAATGTGGAGATATTACTGTTTGTGCATTTACAATATTCATTGATTTTTGCCATTGAAAAACGTCCAGAAATGTTTGAAGCTACTGACTGAATGAAAGGAGCTGGCATCTCACTCTCTTTGAATCTTCTTTATCATGCTAGGATTAACAGGAAAAAGCTAAAAATTTCAGAATTGCACCTTGCAATGTGGAGATATTACTGTTTGTGCATTTACAATATTCATTGATTTTTGCCATTGAAAAACATGTTTTTCATATACCAGAAATGTTTGAAGCTACTGACTGAATGAAAGGAGCTGGCATCTCACTCTCTTTGAATCTTCTTTATCATGCTAGGATTAGCAGGAAAAAGCAAAAAATTTCAGAATTGCACCTTGCAATGTGGAGATATTACTGTTTGTGCATTTACAATATTCATTGATTTTTGCCATTGAAAAACATGTGTTTTTCATATACCAGAAATGTTTGAAGCTACTGACTGAATGAAAGGAGCTGGCATCTCACTCTCTTTGAATCTTCTTTATCATGCTAGGATTAGCAGGAAAAAGCAAAAAATTTCAGAATTGCACCTTGCAATGTGGAGATATTACTGTTTGTGCATTTACAATATTCATTGATTTTTGCCATTGAAAAACATGTTTTTCATATACCAGAAATGTTTGAAGCTACTGACTGAATGAAAGGAGCTGGCATCTCACTCTCTTTGAATCTTCTTTATCATGCTAGGATTAACAGGAAAAAGCAAAAAATTTCAGAATTGCACCTTGCAATGTGGAGATATTACTGTTTGTGCATTTACAATATTCATTGATTTTTGCCATTGAAAAACGTCCAGAAATGTTTGAAGCTACTGACTGAATGAAAGGAGCTGGCATCTCACTCTCTTTGAATCTTCTTTATCATGCTAGGATTAGCAGGAAAAAGCAAAAAATTTCAGAATTGCACCTTGCAATGTGGAGATATTACTGTTTGTGCATTTACAATATTCATTGATTTTTGCCATTGAAAAACATGTTTTTCATATACCAGAAATGTTTGAAGCTACTGACTGAATGAAAGGAGCTGGCATGTCACTCTCTTTGAATCTTCTTTATCATGCTAGGATTAACAGGAAAAAGCAAAAAATTTCAGAATTGCACCTTGCAATGTGGAGATATTACTGTTTGTGCATTTACAATATTCATTGATTTTTGCCATTGAAAAACATGTTTTTCATATACCAGAAATGTTTGAAGCTACTGACTGAATGAAAGGAGCTGGCATCTCACTCTCTTTGAATCTTCTTTATCATGCTAGGATTAACAGGAAAAAGCAAAAAATTTCAGAATTGCACCTTGCAATGTGGAGATATTACTGTTTGTGCATTTACAATATTCATTGATTTTTGCCATTGAAAAACGTCCAGAAATGTTTGAAGCTACTGACTGAATGAAAGGAGCTGGCATCTCACTCTCTTTGAATCTTCTTTATCATGCTAGGATTAACAGGAAAAAGCTAAAAATTTCAGAATTGCACCTTGCAATGTGGAGATATTACTGTTTGTGCATTTACAATATTCATTGATTTTTGCCATTGAAAAACATGTTTTTCATATACCAGAAATGTTTGAAGCTACTGACTGAATGAAAGGAGCTGGCATCTCACTCTCTTTGAATCTTCTTTATCATGCTAGGATTAGCAGGAAAAAGCAAAGAATTTCAGAATTGCACCTTGCAATGTGGAGATATTACTGTTTGTGCATTTACAATATTCATTGATTTTTGCCATTGAAAAACATGTTTTTCATATACCAGAAATGTTTGAAGCTACTGACTGAATGAAAGGAGCTGGCATCTCACTCTCTTTGAATCTTCTTTATCATGCTAAGAGGAGCAGGAAAAAGCAAAAAATTTCAGAATTGCACCTTGCAATGCGGAGAAATTACTGTTTGTGCATTTACAATATTCATTGATTTTTGCCATTGAAAAACGTCCAGAAATGATTGAAGCTACTGACTGAATGAAAGCAGCTGTCATCTCACTCTCTTTGAATCTTCTTTATCATGCTAAGAGGAGCAGGAAAAAGCAAAAAATTTCAGAATTGCACCTTGCAATGCGGAGAAATTACTGTTTGTGCATTTACAATATTCATTGATTTTTGCCATTGAAAAATGTCCAGAAATGATTGAAGCTACTGACTGAATGAAAGGAGCTGGCATCTCACTCTCTTTGAATCTTCTTTATCATGCTAGGATTAGCAGGAAAAAGCAAAAAATTTCAGAATTGCACCTTGCAATGTGGAGATATTACTGTTTGTGCATTTACAATATTCATTGATTTTTGCCATTGAAAAACATGTTTTTCATATACCAGAAATGTTTGAAGCTACTGACTGAATGAAAGGAGCTGGCATCTCACTCTCTTTGAATCTTCTTTATCATGCTAGGATTAACAGGAAAAAGCAAAAAATTTCAGAATTTCACCTTGCAATGTGGAGATATTACTGTTTGTGCATTTACAATATTCATTGATTTTTGCCATTGAAAAACATGTTTTTCATATACCAGAAATGTTTGAAGCTACTGACTGAATGAAAGGAGCTGGCATCTCACTCTCTTTGAATCTTCTTTATCATGCTAGGATTAGCAGGAAAAAGCAAAAAATTTCAGAATTGCACCTTGCAATGTGGAGATATTACTGTTTGTGCATTTACAATATTCATTGATTTTTGCCATTGAAAAACATGTTTTTCATATACCAGAAATGTTTGAAGCTACTGACTGAATGAAAGGAGCTGGCATCTCACTCTCTTTGAATCTTCTTTATCATGCTAGGATTAGCAGGAAAAAGCAAAAAATTTCAGAATTGCACCTTGCAATGTGGAGATATTACTGTTTGTGCATTTACAATATTCATTGATTTTTGCCATTGAAAAACGTTTTTCATATACCAGAAATGTTTGAAGCTACTGACTGAATGAAAGGAGCTGGCATCTCACTCTCTTTGAATCTTCTTTATCATGCTAGGATTAACAGGAAAAAGCAAAAAATTTCAGAATTGCACCTTGCAATGTGGAGATATTACTGTTTGTGCATTTACAATATTCATTGATTTTTGCCATTGAAAAACGTCCAGAAATGTTTGAAGCTACTGACTGAATGAAAGGAGCTGGCATCTCACTCTCTTTGAATCTTCTTTATCATGCTAGGATTAACAGGAAAAAGCTAAAAATTTCAGAATTGCACCTTGCAATGTGGAGATATTACTGTTTGTGCATTTACAATATTCATTGATTTTTGCCATTGAAAAACATGTTTTTCATATACCAGAAATGTTTGAAGCTACTGACTGAATGAAAGGAGCTGGCATCTCACTCTCTTTGAATCTTCTTTATCATGCTAGGATTAGCAGGAAAAAGCAAAAAATTTCAGAATTGCACCTTGCAATGTGGAGATATTACTGTTTGTGCATTTACAATATTCATTGATTTTTGCCATTGAAAAACATGTGTTTTTCATATACCAGAAATGTTTGAAGCTACTGACTGAATGAAAGGAGCTGGCATCTCACTCTCTTTGAATCTTCTTTATCATGCTAGGATTAGCAGGAAAAAGCAAAAAATTTCAGAATTGCACCTTGCAATGTGGAGATATTACTGTTTGTGCATTTACAATATTCATTGATTTTTGCCATTGAAAAACATGTTTTTCATATACCAGAAATGTTTGAAGCTACTGACTGAATGAAAGGAGCTGGCATCTCACTCTCTTTGAATCTTCTTTATCATGCTAGGATTAACAGGAAAAAGCAAAAAATTTCAGAATTGCACCTTGCAATGTGGAGATATTACTGTTTGTGCATTTACAATATTCATTGATTTTTGCCATTGAAAAACGTCCAGAAATGTTTGAAGCTACTGACTGAATGAAAGGAGCTGGCATCTCACTCTCTTTGAATCTTCTTTATCATGCTAGGATTAGCAGGAAAAAGCAAAAAATTTCAGAATTGCACCTTGCAATGTGGAGATATTACTGTTTGTGCATTTACAATATTCATTGATTTTTGCCATTGAAAAACATGTTTTTCATATACCAGAAATGTTTGAAGCTACTGACTGAATGAAAGGAGCTGGCATGTCACTCTCTTTGAATCTTCTTTATCATGCTAGGATTAACAGGAAAAAGCAAAAAATTTCAGAATTGCACCTTGCAATGTGGAGATATTACTGTTTGTGCATTTACAATATTCATTGATTTTTGCCATTGAAAAACATGTTTTTCATATACCAGAAATGTTTGAAGCTACTGACTGAATGAAAGGAGCTGGCATCTCACTCTCTTTGAATCTTCTTTATCATGCTAGGATTAACAGGAAAAAGCAAAAAATTTCAGAATTGCACCTTGCAATGTGGAGATATTACTGTTTGTGCATTTACAATATTCATTGATTTTTGCCATTGAAAAACGTCCAGAAATGTTTGAAGCTACTGACTGAATGAAAGGAGCTGGCATCTCACTCTCTTTGAATCTTCTTTATCATGCTAGGATTAGCAGGAAAAAGCAAAAAATTTCAGAATTGCACCTTGCAATGTGGAGATATTACTGTTTGTGCATTTACAATATTCATTGATTTTTGCCATTGAAAAACATGTTTTTCATATACCAGAAATGTTTGAAGCTACTGACTGAATGAAAGGAGCTGGCATCTCACTCTCTTTGAATCTTCTTTATCATGCTAGGATTAGCAGGAAAAAGCAAAAAATTTCAGAATTGCACCTTGCAATGTGGAGATATTACTGTTTGTGCATTTACAATATTCATTGATTTTTGCCATTGAAAAACGTTTTTCATATACCAGAAATGTTTGAAGCTACTGACTGAATGAAAGGAGCTGGCATCTCACTCTCTTTGAATCTTCTTTATCATGCTAGGATTAACAGGAAAAAGCAAAACATTTCAGAATTGCACCTTGCAATGTGGAGATATTACTGTTTGTGCATTTACAATATTCATTGATTTTTGCCATTGAAAAACATCCAGAAATGTTTGAAGCTACTGACTGAATGAAAGGAGCTGGCATCTCACTCTCTTTGAATCTTCTTTATCATGCTAGGATTAGCAGGAAAAAGCAAAAAATTTCAGAATTGCACCTTGCAATGTGGAGATATTACTGTTTGTGCATTTACAATATTCATTGATTTTTGCCATTGAAAAACATGTTTTTCATATACCAGAAATGTTTGAAGCTACTGACTGAATGAAAGGAGCTGGCATCTCACTCTCTTTGAATCTTCTTTATCATGCTAGGATTAGCAGGAAAAAGCAAAAAATTTCAGAATTGCACCTTGCAATGTGGAGATATTACTGTTTGTGCATTTACAATATTCATTGATTTTTGCCATTGAAAAACGTTTTTCATATACCAGAAATGTTTGAAGCTACTGACTGAATGAAAGGAGCTGGCATCTCACTCTTTGAATCTTCTTTATCATGCTAGGATTAACAGGAAAAAGCAAACAATTTCAGAATTGCACCTTGCAATGTGGAGATATTACTGTTTGTGCATTTACAATATTCATTGATTTTTGCCATTGAAAAACGTCCAGAAATGTTTGAAGCTACTGACTGAATGAAAGGAGCTGGCATCTCACTCTCTTTGAATCTTCTTTATCATGCTAGGATTAACAGGAAAAAGCTAAAAATTTCAGAATTGCACCTTGCAATGTGGAGATATTACTGTTTGTGCATTTACAATATTCATTGATTTTTGCCATTGAAAAACATGTTTTTCATATACCAGAAATGTTTGAAGCTACTGACTGAATGAAAGGAGCTGGCATCTCACTCTCTTTGAATCTTCTTTATCATGCCAGGAAAAAGCAAAAAATTTCAGAATTGCACCTTGCAATGTGGAGATATTACTGTTTGTGCATTTACAATATTCATTGATTTTTGCCATTGAAAAACATGTGTTTTTCATATACCAGAAATGTTTATAGCTACTGACTGAATGAAAGGAGCTGGCATCTCACTCTCTTTGAATCTTCTTTATCATGCTAGGATTAGCAGGAAAAAGCAAAAAATTTCAGAATTGCACCTTGCAATGTGGAGATATTACTGTTTGTGCATTTACAATATTCATTGATTTTTGCCATTGAAAAACATGTTTTTCATATACCAGAAATGTTTGAAGCTACTGACTGAATGAAAGGAGCTGGCATGTCACTCTCTTTGAATCTTCTTTATCATGCTAGGATTAACAGGAAAAAGCAAAAAATTTCAGAATTGCACCTTGCAATGTGGAGATATTACTGTTTGTGCATTTACAATATTCATTGATTTTTGCCATTGAAAAACATGTTTTTCATATACCAGAAATGTTTGAAGCTACTGACTGAATGAAAGGAGCTGGCATCTCACTCTCTTTGAATCTTCTTTATCATGCTAGGATTAACAGGAAAAAGCAAAAAATTTCAGAATTGCACCTTGCAATGTGGAGATATTACTGTTTGTGCATTTACAATATTCATTGATTTTTGCCATTGAAAAACGTCCAGAAATGTTTGAAGCTACTGACTGAATGAAAGGAGCTGGCATCTCACTCTCTTTGAATCTTCTTTATCATGCTAGGATTAGCAGGAAAAAGCAAAAAATTTCAGAATTGCACCTTGCAATGTGGAGATATTACTGTTTGTGCATTTACAATATTCATTGATTTTTGCCATTGAAAAACATGTTTTTCATATACCAGAAATGTTTGAAGCTACTGACTGAATGAAAGGAGCTGGCATCTCACTCTCTTTGAATCTTCTTTATCATGCTAGGATTAGCAGGAAAAAGCAAAAAATTTCAGAATTGCACCTTGCAATGTGGAGATATTACTGTTTGTGCATTTACAATATTCATTGATTTTTGCCATTGAAAAACGTTTTTCATATACCAGAAATGTTTGAAGCTACTGACTGAATGAAAGGAGCTGGCATCTCACTCTCTTTGAATCTTCTTTATCATGCTAGGATTAACAGGAAAAAGCAAAAAATTTCAGAATTGCACCTTGCAATGTGGAGATATTACTGTTTGTGCATTTACAATATTCATTGATTTTTGCCATTGAAAAACATCCAGAAATGTTTGAAGCTACTGACTGAATGAAAGGAGCTGGCATCTCACTCTCTTTGAATCTTCTTTATCATGCTAGGATTAGCAGGAAAAAGCAAAAAATTTCAGAATTGCACCTTGCAATGTGGAGATATTACTGTTTGTGCATTTACAATATTCATTGATTTTTGCCATTGAAAAACATGTTTTTCATATACCAGAAATGTTTGAAGCTACTGACTGAATGAAAGGAGCTGGCATCTCACTCTCTTTGAATCTTCTTTATCATGCTAGGATTAGCAGGAAAAAGCAAAAAATTTCAGAATTGCACCTTGCAATGCGGAGATATTACTGTTTGTGCATTTACAATATTCATTGATTTTTGCCATTGAAAAACGTTTTTCATATACCAGAAATGTTTGAAGCTACTGACTGAATGAAAGGAGCTGGCATCTCACTCTCTTTGAATCTTCTTTATCATGCTAGGATTAACAGGAAAAAGCAAAAAATTTCAGAATTGCACCTTGCAATGTGGAGATATTACTGTTTGTGCATTTACAATATTCATTGATTTTTGCCATTGAAAAACGTCCAGAAATGTTTGAAGCTACTGACTGAATGAAAGGAGCTGGCATCTCACTCTCTTTGAATCTTCTTTATCATGCTAGGATTAACAGGAAAAAGCTAAAAATTTCAGAATTGCACCTTGCAATGTGGAGATATTACTGTTTGTGCATTTACAATATTCATTGATTTTTGCCATTGAAAAACATGTTTTTCATATACCAGAAATGTTTGAAGCTACTGACTGAATGAAAGGAGCTGGCATCTCACTCTCTTTGAATCTTCTTTATCATGCCAGGAAAAAGCAAAAAATTTCAGAATTGCACCTTGCAATGTGGAGATATTACTGTTTGTGCATTTACAATATTCATTGATTTTTGCCATTGAAAAACATGTGTTTTTCATATACCAGAAATGTTTGAAGCTACTGACTGAATGAAAGGAGCTGGCATCTCACTCTCTTTGAATCTTCTTTATCATGCTAGGATTAGCAGGAAAAAGCAAAAAATTTCAGAATTGCACCTTGCAATGTGGAGATATTACTGTTTGTGCATTTACAATATTCATTGATTTTTGCCATTGAAAAACATGTTTTTCATATACCAGAAATGTTTGAAGCTACTGACTGAATGAAAGGAGCTGGCATCTCACTCTCTTTGAATCTTCTTTTCATGCTAGGATTAACAGGAAAAAGCAAAAAATTTCAGAATTGCACCTTGCAATGTGG
Source organism: Phyllobates terribilis (assembly GCF_046119375.1). Taxonomy (NCBI): domain Eukaryota; kingdom Metazoa; phylum Chordata; class Amphibia; order Anura; family Dendrobatidae; genus Phyllobates; species Phyllobates terribilis. The sequence continues at coordinate 20,232 of NW_027371277.1, forward strand.
AGATATTACTGTTTGTGCATTTACAATATTCATTGATTTTTGCCATTGAAAAACGTCCAGAAATGTTTGAAGCTACTGACTGAATGAAAGGAGCTGGCATCTCACTCTCTTTGAATCTTCTTTATCATGCTAGGATTAGCAGGAAAAAGCAAAAAATTTCAGAATTGCACCTTGCAATGTGGAGATATTACTGTTTGTGCATTTACAATATTCATTGATTTTTGCCATTGAAAAACATGTTTTTCATATACCAGAAATGTTTGAAGCTACTGACTGAATGAAAGGAGCTGGCATGTCACTCTCTTTGAATCTTCTTTATCATGCTAGGATTAACAGGAAAAAGCAAAAAATTTCAGAATTGCACCTTGCAATGTGGAGATATTACTGTTTGTGCATTTACAATATTCATTGATTTTTGCCATTGAAAAACATGTTTTTCATATACCAGAAATGTTTGAAGCTACTGACTGAATGAAAGGAGCTGGCACCTCACTCTCTTTGAATCTTCTTTATCATGCTAGGATTAACAGGAAAAAGCAAAAAATTTCAGAATTGCACCTTGCAATGTGGAGATATTACTGTTTGTGCATTTACAATATTCATTGATTTTTGCCATTGAAAAACGTCCAGAAATGTTTGAAGCTACTGACTGAATGAAAGGAGCTGGCATCTCACTCTCTTTGAATCTTCTTTATCATGCTAGGATTAGCAGGAAAAAGCAAAAAATTTCAGAATTGCACCTTGCAATGTGGAGATATTACTGTTTGTGCATTTAAAATATTCATTGATTTTTGCCATTGAAAAACATGTTTTTCATATACCAGAAATGTTTGAAGCTACTGACTGAATGAAAGGAGCTGGCATCTCACTCTCTTTGAATATTCTTTATCATGCTAGGATTAACAGGAAAAAGCAAAAAATTTCAGAATTGCACCTTGCAATGTGGAGATATTACTGTTTGTGCATTTACAATATTCATTGATTTTTGCCATTGAAAAACATGTTTTTCATATACCAGAAATGTTTGAAGCTACTGACTGAATGAAAGGAGCTGGCATCTCACTCTCTTTGAATCTTCTTTATCATGCTAGGATTAACAGGAAAAAGCAAAAAATGTCAGAATTGCACCTTGCAATGTGGAGATATTACTGTTTGTGCATTTACAATATTCATTGATTTTTGCCATTGAAAAACGTCCAGAAATGTTTGAAGCTACTGACTGAATGAAAGGAGCTGGCATCTCACTCTCTTTGAATCTTCTTTATCATGCTAGGATTAACAGGAAAAAGCAAAAAATTTCAGAATTGCACCTTGCAATGTGGAGATATTACTGTTTGTGCATTTACAATATTCATTGATTTTTGCCATTGAAAAACGTCCAGAAATGTTTGAAGCTACTGACTGAATGAAAGGAGCTGGCATCTCACTCTCTTTGAATCTTCTTTATCATGCTAGGATTAGCAGGAAAAAGCAAAAAATTTCAGAATTGCACCTTGCAATGTGGAGATATTACTGTTTGTGCATTTACAATATTCATTGATTTTTGCCATTGAAAAACATGTTTTTCATATACCAGAAATGTTTGAAGCTACTGACTGAATGAAAGGAGCTGGCATCTCACTCTCTTTGAATCTTCTTTATCATGCTAGGATTAGCAGGAAAAAGCAAAAAATTTCAGAATTGCACCTTGCAATGTGGAGATATTACTGTTTGTGCATTTACAATATTCATTGATTTTTGCCATTGAAAAACATGTTTTTCATATACCAGAAATGTTTGAAGCTACTGACTGAATGAAAGGAGCTGGCATCTCACTCTCTTTGAATCTTCTTTATCATGCTAGGATTAACAGGAAAAAGCAAAAAATTTCAGAATTGCACCTTGCAATGTGGAGATATTACTGTTTGTGCATTTACAATATTCATTGATTTTTGCCATTGAAAAACGTCCAGAAATGTTTGAAGCTACTGACTGAATGAAAGGAGCTGGCATCTCACTCTCTTTGAATCTTCTTTATCATGCTAGGATTAACAGGAAAAAGCTAAAAATTTCAGAACTGCACCTTGCAATGTGGAGATATTACTGTTTGTGCATTTACAATATTCATTGATTTTTGCCATTGAAAAACATGTTTTTCATATACCAGAAATGTTTGAAGCTACTGACTGAATGAAAGGAGCTGGCATCTCACTCTCTTTGAATCTTCTTTATCATGCTAGGATTAGCAGGAAAAAGCAAAAAATTTCAGAATTGCACCTTGCAATGTGGAGATATTACTGTTTGTGCATTTACAATATTCATTGATTTTTGCCATTGAAAAACATGTTTTTCATATACCAGAAATGTTTGAAGCTACTGACTGAATGAAAGGAGCTGGCATCTCACTCTCTTTGAATCTTCTTTATCATGCTAGGATTAACAGGAAAAAGCAAAAAATTTCAGAATTGCACCTTGCAATGTGGAGATATTACTGTTTGTGCATTTACAATATTCATTGATTTTTGCCATTGAAAAACGTCCAGAAATGTTTGAAGCTACTGACTGAATGAAAGGAGCTGGCATCTCACTCTCTTTGAATCTTCTTTATCATGCTAGGATTAACAGGAAAAAGCTAAAAATTTCAGAATTGCACCTTGCAATGTGGAGATATTACTGTTTGTGCATTTACAATATTCATTGATTTTTGCCATTGAAAAACATGTTTTTCATATACCAGAAATGTTTGAAGCTACTGACTGAATGAAAGGAGCTGGCATCTCACTCTCTTTGAATCTTCTTTATCATGCTAGGATTAGCAGGAAAAAGCAAAAAATTTCAGAATTGCACCTTGCAATGTGCAGATATTACTGTTTGTGCATTTACAATATTCATTGATTTTTGCCATTGAAAAACATGTTTTTCATATACCAGAAATGTTTGAAGCTACTGACTGAATGAAAGGAGCTGGCATCTCACTCTCTTTGAATCTTCTTTATCATGCTAGGATTAGCAGGAAAAAGCAAAAAATTTCAGAATTGCACCTTGCAATGTGGAGATATTACTGTTTGTGCATTTACAATATTCATTGATTTTTGCCATTGAAAAACATGTTTTTCATATACCAGAAATGTTTGAAGCTACTGACTGAATGAAAGGAGCTGGCATCTCACTCTCTTTGAATCTTCTTTATCATGCTAGGATTAACAGGAAAAAGCAAAAAATTTCAGAATTGCACCTTGCAATGTGGAGATATTACTGTTTGTGCATTTACAATATTCATTGATTTTTGCCATTGAAAAACGTCCAGAAATGTTTGAAGCTACTGACTGAATGAAAGGAGCTGGCATCTCACTCTCTTTGAATCTTCTTTATCATGCTAGGATTAGCAGGAAAAAGCAAAAAATTTCCGAATTGCACCTTGCAATGTGGAGATATTACTGTTTGTGCATTTACAATATTCATTGATTTTTGCCATTGAAAAACATGTTTTTCATATACCAGAAATGTTTGAAGCTACTGACTGAATGAAAGGAGCTGGCATCTCACTCTCTTTGAATCTTCTTTATCATGCTAGGATTAGCAGGAAAAAGCAAAAAATTTCAGAATTGCACCTTGCAATGTGGAGATATTACTGTTTGTGCATTTACAATATTCATTGATTTTTGCCATTGAAAAACATGTTTTTCATATACCAGAAATGTTTGAAGCTACTGACTGAATGAAAGGAGCTGGCATCTCACTCTTTGAATCTTCTTTATCATGCTAGGATTAGCAGGAAAAGCAAAAAATTTCAGAATTGCACCTTGCAATGTGGAGATATTACTGTTTGTGCATTTACAATATTCATTGATTTTTGCCATTGAAAAACATGTTTTTCATATACCAGAAATGATTGAAGCTACTGACTGAATGAAAGGAGCTGGCATCTCACTCTCTTTGAATCTTCTTTATCATGCTAGGATTAACAGGAAAAAGCAAAAAATTTCAGAATTGCACCTTGCAATGTGGAGATATTACTGTTTGTGCATTTACAATATTCATTGATTTTTGCCATTGAAAAACGTCCAGAAATGTTTGAAGCTACTGACTGAATGAAAGGAGCTGGCATCTCACTCTCTTTGAATCTTCTTTATCATGCTAGGATTAGCAGGAAAAAGCAAAAAATTTCAGAATTGCACCTTGCAATGTGGAGATATTACTGTTTGTGCATTTACAATATTCATTGATTTTTGCCATTGAAAAACATCATGTTATTCATATACCAGAAATGTTTGAAGCTACTGACTGAATGAAAGGAGCTGGCATCTCACTCTCTTTGAATCTTCTTTATCATGCTAGGATTAGCAGGAAAAAGCAAAAAATTTCCGAATTGCACCTTGCAATGTGGAGATATTACTGTTTGTGCATTTACAATATTCATTGATTTTTGCCATTGAAAAACATGTTTTTCATATACCAGAAATGTTTGAAGCTACTGACTGAATGAAAGGAGCTGGCATCTCACTCTCTTTGAATCTTCTTTATCATGCTAGGATTAGCAGGAAAAAGCAAAAAATTTCAGAATTGCACCTTGCAATGTGGAGATATTACTGTTTGTGCATTTACAATATTCATTGATTTTTGCCATTGAAAAACATGTTTTTCATATACCAGAAATGTTTGAAGCTACTGACTGAATGAAAGGAGCTGGCATCTCACTCTCTTTGAATCTTCTTTATCATGCTAGGATTAACAGGAAAAAGCTAAAAATTTCAGAATTGCACCTTGCAATGTGGAGATATTACTGTTTGTGCATTTACAATATTCATTGATTTTTGCCATTGAAAAACATGTTTTTCATATACCAGAAATGTTTGAAGCTACTGACTGAATGAAAGGAGCTGGCATCTCACTCTCTTTGAATCTTCTTTATCATGCTAGGATTAGCAGGAAAAAGCAAAAAATTTCAGAATTGCACCTTGCAATGTGGAGATATTACTGTTTGTGCATTTACAATATTCATTGATTTTTGCCATTGAAAAACATGTTTTTCATATACCAGAAATGTTTGAAGCTACTGACTGAATGAAAGGAGCTGGCATCTCACTCTCTTTGAATCTTCTTTATCATGCTAGGATTAACAGGAAAAAGCAAAAAATTTCAGAATTGCACCTTGCAATGTGGAGATATTACTGTTTGTGCATTTACAATATTCATTGATTTTTGCCATTGAAAAACGTCCAGAAATGTTTGAAGCTACTGACTGAATGAAAGGAGCTGGCATCTCACTCTCTTTGAATCTTCTTTATCATGCTAGGATTAGCAGGAAAAAGCAAAAAATTTCAGAATTGCACCTTGCAATGTGGAGATATTACTGTTTGTGCATTTACAATATTCATTGATTTTTGCCATTGAAAAACATCATGTTATTCATATACCAGAAATGTTTGAAACTACTGACTGAATGAAAGGAGCTGGCATCTCACTCTCTTTGAATCTTCTTTATCATGCTAGGATTAGCAGGAAAAAGCAAAAAATTTCCGAATTGCACCTTGCAATGTGGAGATATTACTGTTTGTGCATTTACAATATTCATTGATTTTTGCCATTGAAAAACATGTTTTTCATATACCAGAAATGTTTGAAGCTACTGACTGAATGAAAGGAGCTGGCATCTCACTCTCTTTGAATCTTCTTTATCATGCTAGGATTAACAGGAAAAAGCAAAAAATTTCAGAATTGCACCTTGCAATGTGGAGATATTACTGTTTGTGCATTTACAATATTCATTGATTTTTGCCATTGAAAAACATGTTTTTCATATACCAGAAATGTTTGAAGCTACTGACTGAATGAAAGGAGCTGGCATCTCACTCTTTGAATCTTCTTTATCATGCTAGGATTAGCAGGAAAAAGCAAAAAATTTCAGAATTGCACCTTGCAATGTGGAGATATTACTGTTTGTGCATTTACAATATTCATTGATTTTTGCCATTGAAAAACATGTTTTTCATATACCAGAAATGTTTGAAGCTACTGACTGAATGAAAGGAGCTGGCATCTCACTCTCTTTGAATCTTCTTTATCATGCTAGGATTAACAGGAAAAAGCAAAAAATTTCAGAATTGCACCTTGCAATGTGGAGATATTACTGTTTGTGCATTTACAATATTCATTGATTTTTGCCATTGAAAAACATGTTTTTCATATACCAGAAATGTTTGAAGCTACTGACTGAATGAAAGGAGCTGGCATCTCACTCTCTTTGAATCTTCTTTATCATGCCAGGATTAACAGGAAAAAGCAAAAAATTTCAGAATTGCACCTTGCAATGTGGAGATATTACTGTTTGTGCATTTACAATATTCATTGATTTTTGCCATTGAAAAACGTCCAGAAATGTTTGAAGCTACTGACTGAATGAAAGGAGCTGGCATCTCACTCTCTTTGAATCTTCTTTATCATGCTAGGATTAGCAGGAAAAAGCAAAAAATTTCAGAATTGCACCTTGCAATGTGGAGATATTACTGTTTGTGCATTTACAATATTCATTGATTTTTGCCATTGAAAAACATGTTTTTCATATACCAGAAATGTTTGAAGCTACTGTCTGAATGAAAGGAGCTGGCATCTCACTCTCTTTGAATCTTCTTTATCATGCTAGGATTAGCAGGAAAAAGCAAAAAATTTCAGAATTGCACCTTGCAATGTGGAGATATTACTGTTTGTGCATTTACAATATTCATTGATTTTTGCCATTGAAAAACATGTTTTTCATATACCAGAAATGTTTGAAGCTACTGACTGAATGAAAGGAGCTGGCATCTCACTCTCTTTGAATCTTCTTTATCATGCTAGGATTAACGGGAAAAATCAAAAAATTTCAGAATTGCACCTTGCAATGTGGAGATATTACTGTTTGTGCATTTACAATATTCATTGATTTTTGCCATTGAAAAACATGTTTTTCATATTCCAGAAATGTTTGAAGCTACTGACTGAATGAAAGGAGCTGGCATCTCACTCTCTTTGAATCTTCTTTATCATGCTAGGATTAACAGGAAAAAGCAAAAAATTTCAGAATTGCACCTTGCAATGTGGAGATATTACTGTTTGTGCATTTACAATATTCATTGATTTTTGCCATTGAAAAACGTCCAGAAATGTTTGAAGCTACTGACTGAATGAAAGGAGCTGGCATCTCACTCTCTTTGAATCTTCTTTATCATGCTAGGATTAGCAGGAAAAAGCAAAATTCAGAATTGCACCTTGCAATGTGGAGATATTACTGTTTGTGCATTTACAATATTCATTGATTTTTGCCATTGAAAAACGTTTTTCATATACCAGAAATGTCTGAAGCTACTGACTGAATGAAAGGAGCTGGCATCTCACTCTCTTTGAATCTTCTTTATCATGCTAGGATTAACAGGAAAAAGCAAAAAATTTCAGAATTGCACCTTGCAATGTGGAGATATTACTGTTTGTGCATTTACAATATTCATTGATTTTTGCCATTGAAAAACGTCCAGAAATGTTTGAAGCTACTGACTGAATGAAAGGAGCTGGCATCTCACTCTCTTTGAATCTTCTTTATCATGCTAGGATTAGCAGGAAAAAGCAAAAAATTTCAGAATTGCACCTTGCAATGTGGAGATATTACTGTTTGTGCATTTACAACATTCATTGATTTTTGCCATTGAAAAACATGTTTTTCATATACCAGAAATGTTTGAAGCTACTGACTGAATGAAAGGAGCTGGCATCTCACTCTCTTTGAATCTTCTTTATCATGCTAGGATTAACAGGAAAAAGCAAAAAATTTCAGAATTGCACCTTGCAATGTGGAGATATTACTGTTTGTGCATTTACAATATTCATTGATTTTTGCCATTGAAAAACATGTTTTTCATATACCAGAAATGTTTGAAGCTACTGACTGAATGAAAGGAGCTGGCATCTCACTCTCTTTGAATCTTCTTTATCATGCTAGGATTAACAGGAAAAAGCAAAAAATTTCAGAATTGCACCTTGCAATGTGGAGATATTACTGTTTGTGCATTTACAATATTCATTGATTTTTGCCATTGAAAAACGTCCAGAAATGTTTGAAGCTACTGACTGAATGAAAGGAGCTGGCATCTCACTCTCTTTGAATCTTCTTTATCATGCTAGGATTAGCAGGAAAAAGCAAAAAATTTCAGAATTGCACCTTGCAATGTGGAGATATTACTGTTTGTGCATTTACAATATTCATTGATTTTTGCCATTGAAAAACATGTTTTTCATATACCAGAAATGTTTGAAGCTACTGACTGAATGAAAGGAGCTGGCATCTCACTCTCTTTGAATCTTCTTTATCATGCTAGGATTAGCAGGAAAAAGCAAAAAATTTCAGAATTGCACCTTGCAATGTGGAGATATTACTGTTTGTGCATTTACAATATTCATTGATTTTTGCCATTGAAAAACATGTTTTTCATATACCAGAAATGTTTGAAGCTACTGACTGAATGAAAGGAGCTGGCATCTCACTCTCTTTGAATCTTCTTTAACATGCTAGGATTAACAGGAAAAATCAAAAAATTTCAGAATTGCACCTTGCAATGTGGAGATATTACTGTTTGTGCATTTACAATATTCATTGATTTTTGCCATTGAAAAACATGTTTTTCATATTCCAGAAATGTTTGAAGCTACTGACTGAATGAAAGGAGCTGGCATCTCACTCTCTTTGAATCTTCTTTATCATGCTAGGATTAACAGGAAAAAGCAAAAAATTTCAGAATTGCACCTTGCAATGTGGAGATATTACTGTTTGTGCATTTACAATATT
>NW_027371278.1:0-29017 GCF_046119375.1 Phyllobates terribilis
TTGTAAATGCACAAACAGTAATATCTCCACATTGCAAGGTGCAATTCTGAAATTTTTTGCTTTTTCCTGCTAATCCTAGCAGGATAAAGAAGATTCAAAGAGAGTGAGATGCCAGCTCCTTTCATTCAGTCAGTAGCTTCAAACATTTCTGGTATATGAAAAACATGTTTTTCAATGGCAAAAATCAATGAATATTGTAAATGCACAAACAGTAATATCTCCACATTGCAAGGTGCAATTCTGAAATTTTTTGCTTTTTCCTGCTAATCCTAGCAGGATAAAGAAGATTCAAAGAGAGTGAGATGCCAGCTCCTTTCATTCAGTCAGTAGCTTCAAACATTTCTGGTATATGAAAAACATGTTTTTCAATGGCAAAAATCAATGAATATTGTAAATGCACAAACAGTAATATCTCCACATTGCAAGGTGCAATTCTGAAATTTTTTGCTTTTTCCTGCTAATCCTAGCAGGATAAAGAAGATTCAAAGAGAGTGAGATGCCAGCTCCTTTCATTCAGTCAGTAGCTTCAAACATTCCTGGTATATGAAAAACATGTTTTTCAATGGCAAAAATCAATGAATATTGTAAATGCACAAACAGTAATATCTCCACATTGCAAGGTGCAATTCTGAAATTTTTTGCTTTTTCCTGCTAATCCTAGCAGGATAAAGAAGATTCAAAGAGAGTGAGATGCCAGCTCCTTTCATTCAGTCAGTAGCTTCAAACATTTCTGGACGTTTTTCAATGGCAAAAATCAATGAATATTGTAAATGCACAAACAGTAATATCTCCACATTGCAAGGTGCAATTCTGAAATTTTTTGCTTTTTCCTGCTAATCCTAGCAGGATAAAGAAGATTCAAAGAGAGTGAGATGCCAGCTCCTTTCATTCAGTCAGTAGCTTCAAACATTCCTGGTATATGAAAAACATGTTTTTCAATGGCAAAAATCAATGAATATTGTAAATGCACAAACAGTAATATCTCCACATTGCAAGGTGCAATTCTGAAATTTTTTGCTTTTTCCTGCTAATCCTAGCATGATAAAGAAGATTCAAAGAGAGTGAGATGCCAGCTCCTTTCATTCAGTCAGTAGCTTCAAACATTTCTGGTATATGAAAAACATGTTTTTCAATTGCAAAAATCAATGAATATTGTAAATGCACAAACAGTAATATCTCCACATTGCAAGGTGCAATTCTGAAATTTTTTGCTTTTTCCTGCTAATCCTAGCATGATAAAGAAGATTCAAAGAGAGTGAGATGCCAGCTCCTTTCATTCAGTCAGTAGCTTCAAACATTTCTGGACGTTTTTCAATTGCAAAAATCAATGAATATTGTAAATGCACAAACAGTAATATCTCCACATTGCAAGGTGCAATTCTGAAATTTTTTGCTTTTTCCTGTTAATCCTAGCATGATAAAGAAGATTCAAAGAGAGTGAGATGCCAGCTCCTTTCATTGTCAGTAGCTTCAAACATTTCTGGTATATGAAAAACATGTTTTTCAATGGCAAAAATCAATGAATATTGTAAATGCACAAACAGTAATATCTCCACATTGCAAGGTGCAATTCTGAAATTTTTTGCTTTTTCCTGCTAATCCTAGCATGATAAAAAAGATTCAAAGAGAGTGAGATGCCAGCTCCTTTCATTCAGTCAGTAGCTTCAAACATTTCTGGACATTTTTCAATGGCAAAAATCAATGAATATTGTAAATGCACAAACAGTAATATCTCCACATTGCAAGGTGCAATTCTGAAATTTTTTGCTTTTTCCTGTTAATCCTAGCATGATAAAGAAGATTCAAAGAGAGTGAGATGCCAGCTCCTTTCATTCAGTCAGTAGCTTCAAACATTTCTGGTATATGAAAAACATGTTTTTCAATGGCAAAAATCAATGAATATTGTAAATGCACAAACAGTAATATCTCCACATTGCAAGGTGCAATTCTGAAATTTTTTGCTTTTTCCTGCTAATCCTAGCATGATAAAGAAGATTCAAAGAGAGTGAGATGCCAGCTCCTTTCATTCAGTCAGTAGCTTCAAACATTTCTGGTATATGAATAACATGATGTTTTTCAATGGCAAAAATCAATGAATATTGTAAATGCACAAACAGTAATATCTCCACATTGCAAGGTGCAATTCTGAAATTTTTTGCTTTTTCCTGCTAATCCTAGCATGATAAAGAAGATTCAAAGAGAGTGAGATGCCAGCTCCTTTCATTCAGTCAGTAGCTTCAAACATTTCTGGACGTTTTTCAATGGCAAAAATTAATGAATATTGTAAATGCACAAACAGTAATATCTCCACATTGCAAGGTGCAATTCTGAAATTTTTTGCTTTTTCCTGCTAATCCTAGCATGATAAAGAAGATTCAAAGAGAGTGAGATGCCAGCTCCTTTCATTCAGTCAGTAGCTTCAAACATTTCTGGATGTTTTTCAATGGCAAAAATCAATGAATATTGTAAATGCACAAACAGTAATATCTCCACATTGCAAGGTGCAATTCTGAAATTTTTTGCTTTTTCCTGCTAATCCTAGCAGGATAAAGAAGATTCAAAGAGAGTGAGATGCCAGCTCCTTTCATTCAGTCAGTAGCTTCAAACATTTCTGGTATATGAAAAACATGTTTTTCAATGGCAAAAATCAATGAATATTGTAAATGCACAAACAGTAATATCTCCACATTGCAAGGTGCAATTCTGAAATTTTTTGCTTTTTCCTGCTAATCCTAGCAGGATAAAGAAGATTCAAAGAGAGTGAGATGCCAGCTCCTTTCATTCAGTCAGTAGCTTCAAACATTTCTGGTATATGAAAAACATGTTTTTCAATGGCAAAAATCAATGAATATTGTAAATGCACAAACAGTAATATCTCCACATTGCAAGGTGCAATTCTGAAATTTTTTGCTTTTTCCTGCTAATCCTAGCAGGATAAAGAAGATTCAAAGAGAGTGAGATGCCAGCTCCTTTCATTCAGTCAGTAGCTTCAAACATTTCTGGTATATGAAAAACATGTTTTTCAATGGCAAAAATCAATGAATATTGTAAATGCACAAACAGTAATATCTCCACATTGCAAGGTGCAATTCTGAAATTTTTTGCTTTTTCCTGCTAATCCTAGCAGGATAAAGAAGATTCAAAGAGAGTGAGATGCCAGCTCCTTTCATTCAGTCAGTAGCTTCAAACATTTCTGGACGTTTTTCAATTGCAAAAATCAATGAATATTGTAAATGCACAAACAGTAATATCTCCACATTGCAAGGTGCAATTCTGAAATTTTTTGCTTTTTCCTGTTAATCCTAGCATGATAAAGAAGATTCAAAGAGAGTGAGATGCCAGCTCCTTTCATTGTCAGTAGCTTCAAACATTTCTGGTATATGAAAAACATGTTTTTCAATGGCAAAAATCAATGAATATTGTAAATGCACAAACAGTAATATCTCCACATTGCAAGGTGCAATTCTGAAATTTTTTGCTTTTTCCTGCTAATCCTAGCATGATAAAAAAGATTCAAAGAGAGTGAGATGCCAGCTCCTTTCATTCAGTCAGTAGCTTCAAACATTTCTGGACATTTTTCAATGGCAAAAATCAATGAATATTGTAAATGCACAAACAGTAATATCTCCACATTGCAAGGTGCAATTCTGAAATTTTTTGCTTTTTCCTGTTAATCCTAGCATGATAAAGAAGATTCAAAGAGAGTGAGATGCCAGCTCCTTTCATTCAGTCAGTAGCTTCAAACATTTCTGGTATATGAAAAACATGTTTTTCAATGGCAAAAATCAATGAATATTGTAAATGCACAAACAGTAATATCTCCACATTGCAAGGTGCAATTCTGAAATTTTTTGCTTTTTCCTGCTAATCCTAGCATGATAAAGAAGATTCAAAGAGAGTGAGATGCCAGCTCCTTTCATTCAGTCAGTAGCTTCAAACATTTCTGGTATATGAATAACATGATGTTTTTCAATGGCAAAAATCAATGAATATTGTAAATGCACAAACAGTAATATCTCCACATTGCAAGGTGCAATTCTGAAATTTTTTGCTTTTTCCTGCTAATCCTAGCATGATAAAGAAGATTCAAAGAGAGTGAGATGCCAGCTCCTTTCATTCAGTCAGTAGCTTCAAACATTTCTGGACGTTTTTCAATGGCAAAAATTAATGAATATTGTAAATGCACAAACAGTAATATCTCCACATTGCAAGGTGCAATTCTGAAATTTTTTGCTTTTTCCTGCTAATCCTAGCATGATAAAGAAGATTCAAAGAGAGTGAGATGCCAGCTCCTTTCATTCAGTCAGTAGCTTCAAACATTTCTGGATGTTTTTCAATGGCAAAAATCAATGAATATTGTAAATGCACAAACAGTAATATCTCCACATTGCAAGGTGCAATTCTGAAATTTTTTGCTTTTTCCTGCTAATCCTAGCAGGATAAAGAAGATTCAAAGAGAGTGAGATGCCAGCTCCTTTCATTCAGTCAGTAGCTTCAAACATTTCTGGTATATGAAAAACATGTTTTTCAATGGCAAAAATCAATGAATATTGTAAATGCACAAACAGTAATATCTCCACATTGCAAGGTGCAATTCTGAAATTTTTTGCTTTTTCCTGCTAATCCTAGCAGGATAAAGAAGATTCAAAGAGAGTGAGATGCCAGCTCCTTTCATTCAGTCAGTAGCTTCAAACATTTCTGGTATATGAAAAACATGTTTTTCAATGGCAAAAATCAATGAATATTGTAAATGCACAAACAGTAATATCTCCACATTGCAAGGTGCAATTCTGAAATTTTTTGCTTTTTCCTGCTAATCCTAGCAGGATAAAGAAGATTCAAAGAGAGTGAGATGCCAGCTCCTTTCATTCAGTCAGTAGCTTCAAACATTTCTGGTATATGAAAAACATGTTTTTCAATGGCAAAAATCAATGAATATTGTAAATGCACAAACAGTAATATCTCCACATTGCAAGGTGCAATTCTGAAATTTTTTGCTTTTTCCTGCTAATCCTAGCAGGATAAAGAAGATTCAAAGAGAGTGAGATGCCAGCTCCTTTCATTCAGTCAGTAGCTTCAAACATTTCTGGTATATGAAAAACATGTTTTTCAATGGCAAAAATCAATGAATATTGTAAATGCACAAACAGTAATATCTCCACATTGCAAGGTGCAATTCTGAAATTTTTTGCTTTTTCCTGCTAATCCTAGCAGGATAAAGAAGATTCAAAGAGAGTGAGATGCCAGCTCCTTTCATTCAGTCAGTAGCTTCAAACATTTCTGGTATATGAAAAACATGTTTTTCAATGGCAAAAATCAATGAATATTGTAAATGCACAAACAGTAATATCTCCACATTGCAAGGTGCAATTCTGAAATTTTTTGCTTTTTCCTGCTAATCCTAGCAGGATAAAGAAGATTCAAAGAGAGTGAGATGCCAGCTCCTTTCATTCAGTCAGTAGCTTCAAACATTTCTGGTATATGAAAAACATGTTTTTCAATGGCAAAAATCAATGAATATTGTAAATGCACAAACAGTAATATCTCCACATTGCAAGGTGCAATTCTGAAATTTTTTGCTTTTTCCTGCTAATCCTAGCAGGATAAAGAAGATTCAAAGAGAGTGAGATGCCAGCTCCTTTCATTCAGTCAGTAGCTTCAAACATTTCTGGTATATGAAAAACGTTTTTCAATGGCAAAAATCAATGAAAATTGTAAATGCACAAACAGTAATATCTCCACATTGCAAGGTGCAATTCTGAAATTTTTTGCTTTTTCCTGCTAATCCTAGCATGATAAAGAAGATTCAAAGAGAGTGAGATGCCAGCTCCTTTCATTCAGTCAGTAGCTTCAAACATTTCTGGACGTTTTTCAATGGCAAAAATCAATGAATATTGTAAATGCACAAACAGTAATATCTCCACATTGCAAGGTGCAATTCTGAAATTTTTTGCTTTTTCCTGCTAATCCTAGCAGGATAAAGAAGATTCAAAGAGAGTGAGATGCCAGCTCCTTTCATTCAGTCAGTAGCTTCAAACATTCCTGGTATATGAAAAACATGTTTTTCAATGGCAAAAATCAATGAATATTGTAAATGCACAAACAGTAATATCTCCACATTGCAAGGTGCAATTCTGAAATTTTTTGCTTTTTCCTGCTAATCCTAGCATGATAAAGAAGATTCAAAGAGAGTGAGATGCCAGCTCCTTTCATTCAGTCAGTAGCTTCAAACATTTCTGGTATATGAAAAACATGTTTTTCAATTGCAAAAATCAATGAATATTGTAAATGCACAAACAGTAATATCTCCACATTGCAAGGTGCAATTCTGAAATTTTTTGCTTTTTCCTGCTAATCCTAGCATGATAAAGAAGATTCAAAGAGAGTGAGATGCCAGCTCCTTTCATTCAGTCAGTAGCTTCAAACATTTCTGGACGTTTTTCAATTGCAAAAATCAATGAATATTGTAAATGCACAAACAGTAATATCTCCACATTGCAAGGTGCAATTCTGAAATTTTTTGCTTTTTCCTGTTAATCCTAGCATGATAAAGAAGATTCAAAGAGAGTGAGATGCCAGCTCCTTTCATTGTCAGTAGCTTCAAACATTTCTGGTATATGAAAAACATGTTTTTCAATGGCAAAAATCAAAGAATATTGTAAATGCACAAACAGTAATATCTCCACATTGCAAGGTGCAATTCTGAAATTTTTTGCTTTTTCCTGCTAATCCTAGCATGATAAAAAAGATTCAAAGAGAGTGAGATGCCAGCTCCTTTCATTCAGTCAGTAGCTTCAAACATTTCTGGACATTTTTCAATGGCAAAAATCAATGAATATTGTAAATGCACAAACAGTAATATCTCCACATTGCAAGGTGCAATTCTGAAATTTTTTGCTTTTTCCTGTTAATCCTAGCATGATAAAGAAGATTCAAAGAGAGTGAGATGCCAGCTCCTTTCATTCAGTCAGTAGCTTCAAACATTTCTGGTATATGAAAAACATGTTTTTCAATGGCAAAAATCAATGAATATTGTAAATGCACAAACAGTAATATCTCCACATTGCAAGGTGCAATTCTGAAATTTTTTGCTTTTTCCTGCTAATCCTAGCATGATAAAGAAGATTCAAAGAGAGTGAGATGCCAGCTCCTTTCATTCAGTCAGTAGCTTCAAACATTTCTGGTATATGAATAACATGATGTTTTTCAATGGCAAAAATCAATGAATATTGTAAATGCACAAACAGTAATATCTCCACATTGCAAGGTGCAATTCTGAAATTTTTTGCTTTTTCCTGCTAATCCTAGCATGATAAAGAAGATTCAAAGAGAGTGAGATGCCAGCTCCTTTCATTCAGTCAGTAGCTTCAAACATTTCTGGACGTTTTTCAATGGCAAAAATTAATGAATATTGTAAATGCACAAACAGTAATATCTCCACATTGCAAGGTGCAATTCTGAAATTTTTTGCTTTTTCCTGCTAATCCTAGCATGATAAAGAAGATTCAAAGAGAGTGAGATGCCAGCTCCTTTCATTCAGTCAGTAGCTTCAAACATTTCTGGATGTTTTTCAATGGCAAAAATCAATGAATATTGTAAATGCACAAACAGTAATATCTCCACATTGCAAGGTGCAATTCTGAAATTTTTTGCTTTTTCCTGCTAATCCTAGCAGGATAAAGAAGATTCAAAGAGAGTGAGATGCCAGCTCCTTTCATTCAGTCAGTAGCTTCAAACATTTCTGGTATATGAAAAACATGTTTTTCAATGGCAAAAATCAATGAATATTGTAAATGCACAAACAGTAATATCTCCACATTGCAAGGTGCAATTCTGAAATTTTTTGCTTTTTCCTGCTAATCCTAGCAGGATAAAGAAGATTCAAAGAGAGTGAGATGCCAGCTCCTTTCATTCAGTCAGTAGCTTCAAACATTTCTGGTATATGAAAAACATGTTTTTCAATGGCAAAAATCAATGAATATTGTAAATGCACAAACAGTAATATCTCCACATTGCAAGGTGCAATTCTGAAATTTTTTGCTTTTTCCTGCTAATCCTAGCAGGATAAAGAAGATTCAAAGAGAGTGAGATGCCAGCTCCTTTCATTCAGTCAGTAGCTTCAAACATTTCTGGTATATGAAAAACATGTTTTTCAATGGCAAAAATCAATGAATATTGTAAATGCACAAACAGTAATATCTCCACATTGCAAGGTGCAATTCTGAAATTTTTTGCTTTTTCCTGCTAATCCTAGCAGGATAAAGAAGATTCAAAGAGAGTGAGATGCCAGCTCCTTTCATTCAGTCAGTAGCTTCAAACATTTCTGGACGTTTTTCAATTGCAAAAATCAATGAATATTGTAAATGCACAAACAGTAATATCTCCACATTGCAAGGTGCAATTCTGAAATTTTTTGCTTTTTCCTGTTAATCCTAGCATGATAAAGAAGATTCAAAGAGAGTGAGATGCCAGCTCCTTTCATTGTCAGTAGCTTCAAACATTTCTGGTATATGAAAAACATGTTTTTCAATGGCAAAAATCAATGAATATTGTAAATGCACAAACAGTAATATCTCCACATTGCAAGGTGCAATTCTGAAATTTTTTGCTTTTTCCTGCTAATCCTAGCATGATAAAAAAGATTCAAAGAGAGTGAGATGCCAGCTCCTTTCATTCAGTCAGTAGCTTCAAACATTTCTGGACATTTTTCAATGGCAAAAATCAATGAATATTGTAAATGCACAAACAGTAATATCTCCACATTGCAAGGTGCAATTCTGAAATTTTTTGCTTTTTCCTGTTAATCCTAGCATGATAAAGAAGATTCAAAGAGAGTGAGATGCCAGCTCCTTTCATTCAGTCAGTAGCTTCAAACATTTCTGGTATATGAAAAACATGTTTTTCAATGGCAAAAATCAATGAATATTGTAAATGCACAAACAGTAATATCTCCACATTGCAAGGTGCAATTCTGAAATTTTTTGCTTTTTCCTGCTAATCCTAGCATGATAAAGAAGATTCAAAGAGAGTGAGATGCCAGCTCCTTTCATTCAGTCAGTAGCTTCAAACATTTCTGGTATATGAATAACATGATGTTTTTCAATGGCAAAAATCAATGAATATTGTAAATGCACAAACAGTAATATCTCCACATTGCAAGGTGCAATTCTGAAATTTTTTGCTTTTTCCTGCTAATCCTAGCATGATAAAGAAGATTCAAAGAGAGTGAGATGCCAGCTCCTTTCATTCAGTCAGTAGCTTCAAACATTTCTGGACGTTTTTCAATGGCAAAAATTAATGAATATTGTAAATGCACAAACAGTAATATCTCCACATTGCAAGGTGCAATTCTGAAATTTTTTGCTTTTTCCTGCTAATCCTAGCATGATAAAGAAGATTCAAAGAGAGTGAGATGCCAGCTCCTTTCATTCAGTCAGTAGCTTCAAACATTTCTGGATGTTTTTCAATGGCAAAAATCAATGAATATTGTAAATGCACAAACAGTAATATCTCCACATTGCAAGGTGCAATTCTGAAATTTTTTGCTTTTTCCTGCTAATCCTAGCAGGATAAAGAAGATTCAAAGAGAGTGAGATGCCAGCTCCTTTCATTCAGTCAGTAGCTTCAAACATTTCTGGTATATGAAAAACATGTTTTTCAATGGCAAAAATCAATGAATATTGTAAATGCACAAACAGTAATATCTCCACATTGCAAGGTGCAATTCTGAAATTTTTTGCTTTTTCCTGCTAATCCTAGCAGGATAAAGAAGATTCAAAGAGAGTGAGATGCCAGCTCCTTTCATTCAGTCAGTAGCTTCAAACATTTCTGGTATATGAAAAACATGTTTTTCAATGGCAAAAATCAATGAATATTGTAAATGCACAAACAGTAATATCTCCACATTGCAAGGTGCAATTCTGAAATGTTTTGCTTTTTCCTGCTAATCCTAGCAGGATAAAGAAGATTCAAAGAGAGTGAGATGCCAGCTCCTTTCATTCAGTCAGTAGCTTCAAACATTTCTGGTATATGAAAAACATGTTTTTCAATGGCAAAAATCAATGAATATTGTAAATGCACAAACAGTAATATCTCCACATTGCAAGGTGCAATTCTGAAATTTTTTGCTTTTTCCTGCTAATCCTAGCAGGATAAAGAAGATTCAAAGAGAGTGAGATGCCAGCTCCTTTCATTCAGTCAGTAGCTTCAAACATTTCTGGTATATGAAAAACATGTTTTTCAATGGCAAAAATCAATGAATATTGTAAATGCACAAACAGTAATATCTCCACATTGCAAGGTGCAATTCTGAAATTTTTTGCTTTTTCCTGCTAATCCTAGCAGGATAAAGAAGATTCAAAGAGAGTGAGATGCCAGCTCCTTTCATTCAGTCAGTAGCTTCAAACATTTCTGGTATATGAAAAACATGTTTTTCAATGGCAAAAATCAATGAATATTGTAAATGCACAAACAGTAATATCTCCACATTGCAAGGTGCAATTCTGAAATTTTTTGCTTTTTCCTGCTAATCCTAGCAGGATAAAGAAGATTCAAAGAGAGTGAGATGCCAGCTCCTTTCATTCAGTCAGTAGCTTCAAACATTTCTGGTATATGAAAAACATGTTTTTCAATGGCAAAAATCAATGAATATTGTAAATGCACAAACAGTAATATCTCCACATTGCAAGGTGCAATTCTGAAATTTTTTGCTTTTTCCTGCTAATCCTAGCAGGATAAAGAAGATTCAAAGAGAGTGAGATGCCAGCTCCTTTCATTCAGTCAGTAGCTTCAAACATTTCTGGTATATGAAAAACGTTTTTCAATGGCAAAAATCAATGAAAATTGTAAATGCACAAACAGTAATATCTCCACATTGCAAGGTGCAATTCTGAAATTTTTTGCTTTTTCCTGCTAATCCTAGCATGATAAAGAAGATTCAAAGAGAGTGAGATGCCAGCTCCTTTCATTCAGTCAGTAGCTTCAAACATTTCTGGACGTTTTTCAATGGCAAAAATCAATGAATATTGTAAATGCACAAACAGTAATATCTCCACATTGCAAGGTGCAATTCTGAAATTTTTTGCTTTTTCCTGCTAATCCTAGCATGATAAAGAAGATTCAAAGAGAGTGAGATGGGGGGCGTGGCTTAGGCACAGACCAGGATGGCAGCATAGGTCTGAGCTCCATGAGGGCTAAAACTACAAAGCGACGATAAAAGCAACTTAAGAGGATTTATTCATTTAATTTTGGCATGGACAAACTTCTTAAAGCCTAAGGATCATCTGGATACTAAAAAGACTCTCCCTGACCCGTTATTCCAGGAGATATTTCATTTGGAAGCAGTGAGGTGCGTCCTTGATTTCATTCCAGTCGTGGGTATTGTGACATAGTCCTGCAGGCTTGCAGGTCTGTGTGTCTCTGCAAAGGGACCCTCACCACTCCCTACCTCCGGGCCTCAGAACACCGTTCATCGGGTGTTACTTGGTGGATTGCATAGGATTTATACTTTGAAGCCGGCGGCACGGAGCTCCGTGGATCAGCTGATCCCTGCATGCAGAGAAAGACTATTCTGTCCCGACTCCGGGAAAGGCCCCACTGAGGGAGATCAATCTTCAGACACTACCAACAAACCTCTCCTATCAGGTAAGAGGTTCTCTGAAAATAACCAGAAACCTACCTTGAAGCTGTGGGGGGATACAGTCGAGCCCTGGAATTGACCCCCGTGCTGACAGGCTCCTTTCATTCATTCTGCCGGCGTGTCACGCGGCTCTGCTGCGGGACAAACCAACTCTGTAAGCCAGCTTCTGCAGCCTGTGCTGGGAAGAAACAAAGACTGAGTTCTAAATAGTCCCACGGGATCCTGCACCCCGAAAGCGGCCTCCCTGAACCAGATCCTCAGCCTGCAAGCTGTCCCTGCCTGCTAGTCACCCCATTACCAGCTGCGACCGGTGATAGAACTATTAAACTGAAAATACCGGCCGGCGCTGTGCAGGGAAGACCGCGGTCCCAGGAGTATTTGAGTGACAGTGTGATATTACAGACAGAGTCCGGGCTCTATTAAACAACCCCCCAATAAAACCAGGAGACCCCCTCTGTTTAAAGTACCGGCGGCCACCTGACAATTTCATCCAACATCCAGCTGACGTGACCCCACAGAGGACCAGACCGGACCCACAAGACTCCACTACATAGAGAAGCGACGCTGCACCCCCGGACCAAGTATCCACACTTCCACCGGACCCTGAGGACAAGACTCCTGTTACCAACTGAAGTCCGAGATCCCAAGGCTGAGCGACACGAAGATCAAGAGGCGGAGCGGGACGGTACACACCAAGCCATCAAGCGCTGCTGTGATCCCACCTGATACCGGCATCTATCTCCTGCTGCAACATTTAAATCTCCCGCCCCCTGCTGAACTGCTGAAGTGCCGCTCTGCTCCGCTGTCCAAGGTACTGATTTTATATCAGTACATATAAAGCGGTCTATCAGCCAATATATGGTGTGACAGCAACCTGAACACGGAGTTTGACTCTGAGGGGGAGAGGAGGGTTAAGTGGAACTGTTACTGCCTTCATATATATATTTTGTGACCACGCTACCTGATATATATATTACAGTTGGTGCTCATGGAATTCTACAGAACTGCTGATCTCTATAATAATTAGTTTTCTGTTGACAACTATATGTGCCTTTATTTTTATCCCTCAGGTCAATTTTCATTATTTCTTTTGATACTTTTGACTGTGATTTGCATTTAAAGGATTGCATTCTAGGGGGTACATAGCTCCGCAGTTTTTAAGAGTATTGTTTGCCTCTTGTCGGAATAATATTTGTTTATGCAAATTTCTTCTAGTCATTGTTCCTAGTTATTTTGCAACTCTAAAGTCTTTTGTCCACTCTTCAGGTCAATTATTTCTAGTGCCATTTTAATATTTTTCTATATATATATACTTATAGGTCTGATATTATATAATGGCGGCTAATAAAAAAAATACCCAAAAGTCATTGGAAGCTCCCCTTAAATCTAGTGCGGTAAAAGCGAAGTCCTCTAAACGCTTTTCATTTTTAAACCCATCAGAAGATGCTGTCAATACTATTAGTCCTCTTAAGTCCAGATCTCCTCATAGAAATCTGGAAGACAGACAGAGTTCTAAAGTAAGCTCTCCCACCAAGGAATCTTCTAAAACTATATTATCTCCGAAACCACAGAGAATTTCTGATGCTAAACCTGCCCCTTCTACCGTAGTTAAGGAAAAAAAAGTGGAAAAGATGGATATTTCCATCTCATCAAAGAGAAGGGACCCAGGAGAATGGAGCAACAAATATTCTTCACTGGCCTCGAGCTCGGATGAAGAATCCTCGGACACATCTCCCAATCCCAGTCCAGATAAGAGACGTGCTAAAAGGGACTTTTCCCCTTCGTCCTCAGATCCTACTCCTAGTGTCCCGGTCAAAATGACCATTTCTCAAGATTTGGGAAATACCGACCTTGGTTTATATCTGGACAATCTTTTAAAGACGATTGACAGAAATATGAAACTGGGCTTCGAGAAACAGGTAGACACCATGAAATCTACTTTGGAAGCTTTTGGAGTTAAATTAGAGCAAAACACTAAAAGACTTGAAACGGTGGAGAGTAAGATAGAATCTGTCTCTTCTGATAATCTAGAAATTAAATCAGAACTTAAAAGACTTAGATTAAAAGTTGCGGATTTGGAGGATAGGAGTAGGAGAAATAATTTGAAAATTAGAGGCATATCTGAGGATGTTTCTCCCTCAGATGTCTTGGCTTTTGTCAAAGACTTATTTCACAAGACAATCCCATCCCTCTCTGAGCAGGATCTTATCATCGATAGGGCCCATCGCCTATTTCGTCCGACCTCCATCTCCTCGGATCTTCCTAGGGATGTAATAGTTAGGTTACATTTTTTCTCGACCAAAGAGAGAATCTTGAATTATATCAGGGAAAATAGGACTTTTCCAGAGCCTTTCTCGCACCTAAAAATTTTCTCCGATTTTTCCAAAGAAACCATGGATGCAAGAAGGTCATACAAATTGACCACAGATAGACTGAGGGATATGAATATCCCATATAGGTGGGGCTTTCCAGTAAAGTTGCTGATTTTCTTTAACCGGAAAACATTCACTCTTACAGATCCTGATGAAGGCCCTAAATTTTTTGATTTTATAAAAGACATTCCCTACAAAGTTACAAAGGCACCCCACCGCTGAAATGATAAACACTACTCCCTTGGGAGCCCTCTTTAAAAATAATCTCATTTTATCACCTCACCTAACATGCTATAATAAATTTATCATTCTTCTTTATATTTGGCCTTCATGGTTTGTCCACATTATTTTTCCCCCCAATCTGAGGGAGAACCTTTTCGGTGAAGGTTCCCTCAGGAGATTTTTGATTCGTTTTTTTTTTTTCCTTTTTCTCGGAATATTTGGTTATTGTTATTACTATCTTTGAATTAATATTAGAGATATTGTATTCCAGCTTTGATTGTTGGTTGATTTTTATTTTTTGGGAATTTGTTGGACCAACTGACCCCTCTCCTTTTGACTTACTTTAATTATTAATTTACCTATGCCTATCAAGATCATCACCTACAATGTAAGAGGCCTAAACAGTCCCAATAAGAGATTCTCAAGTCGTTTGAAAGATCTTTGGTGATTCACTTATTTTCAGTGTGTAAGAATGCATTGGCTTTTTATTGGAGAAAGTCACATGTCCCCACTTTGGAGGACTTAGTTGATAAGATGAATCTCCATAGAATATTTGAACTAAGATTTGCCCTTATCAACAATAATTTACTTAAATTTTCTAGGAAGTGGGATATTTGGCTCACTAAATTCCCTCAACCCCCTCATAACGCTGGAACATCTTAATGTGTGTCGTGTTTAGCTCATTAATATGTTTAATTTTTGCTAATGATAGTAATGTGTGTTTAAAGTGTTCAAATTTCTGTATTATCGTATATATTATTTGACGAACAAATTTCTCCCATCTTTCCTGATTATCCATTCCTGTTTGTTCCCTTTCCCTTTCCCTTCCCTCAGAATTTTTCCCTTATTATGAATATTCTTTTGTCACTACTTTTATGCTACGTGTGTTATTCCCCTGTTAAATTGTTTATTAAAAATAAAAAAAATATGGTAAAACAAAGAGAGTGAGATGCCAGCTCCTTTCATTCAGTCAGTAGCTTCAAACATTTCTGGATGTTTTTCAATGGCAAAAATCAATGAATATTGTAAATGCACAAACAGTAATATCTCCACATTGCAAGGTGCAATTCTGAAATTTTTTGCTTTTTCCTGCTAATCCTAGCAGGATAAAGAAGATTCAAAGAGAGTGAGATGCCAGCTCCTTTCATTCAGTCAGTAGCTTCAAACATTTCTGGTATATGAAAAACATGTTTTTCAATGGCAAAAATCAATGAATATTGTAAATGCACAAACAGTAATATCTCCACATTGCAAGGTGCAATTCTGAAATTTTTTGCTTTTTCCTGCTAATCCTAGCAGGATAATGAAGATTCAAAGAGAGTGAGATGCCAGCTCCTTTCATTCAGTCAGTAGCTTCAAACATTTCTGGTATATGAAAAACATGTTTTTCAATGGCAAAAATCAATGAATATTGTAAATGCACAAACAGTAATATCTCCACATTGCAAGGTGCAATTCTGAAATTTTTTGCTTTTTCCTGCTAATCCTAGCAGGATAAAGAAGATTCAAAGAGAGTGAGATGCCAGCTCCTTTCATTCAGTCAGTAGCTTCAAACATTTCTGGTATATGAAAAACATGTTTTTCAATGGCAAAAATCAATGAATATTGTAAATGCACAAACAGTAATATCTCCACATTGCAAGGTGCAATTCTGAAATTTTTTGCTTTTTCCTGCTAATCCTAGCAGGATAAAGAAGATTCAAAGAGAGTGAGATGCCAGCTCCTTTCATTCAGTCAGTAGCTTCAAACATTTCTGGTATATGAAAAACATGTTTTTCAATGGCAAAAATCAATGAATATTGTAAATGCACAAACAGTAATATCTCCACATTGCAAGGTGCAATTCTGAAATTTTTTGCTTTTTCCTGCTAATCCTAGCAGGATAAAGAAGATTCAAAGAGAGTGAGATGCCAGCTCCTTTCATTCAGTCAGTAGCTTCAAACATTTCTGGTATATGAAATACATGTTTTTCAATGGCAAAAATCAATGAATATTGTAAATGCACAAACAGTAATATCTCCACATTGCAAGGTGCAATTCTGAAATTTTTTGCTTTTTCCTGCTAATCCTAGCAGGATAAAGAAGATTCAAAGAGAGTGAGATGCCAGCTCCTTTCATTCAGTCAGTAGCTTCAAACATTTCTGGTATATGAAAAACATGTTTTTCAATGGCAAAAATCAATGAATATTGTAAATGCACAAACAGTAATATCTCCACATTGCAAGGTGCAATTCTGAAATTTTTTGCTTTTTCCTGCTAATCCTAGCAGGATAAAGAAGATTCAAAGAGAGTGAGATGCCAGCTCCTTTCATTCAGTCAGTAGCTTCAAACATTTCTGGTATATGAAAAACATGTTTTTCAATGGCAAAAATCAATGAATATTGTAAATGCACAAACAGTAATATCTCCACATTGCAAGGTGCAATTCTGAAATTTTTTGCTTTTTCCTGCTAATCCTAGCAGGATAAAGAAGATTCAAAGAGAGTGAGATGCCAGCTCCTTTCATTCAGTCGGTAGCTTCAAACATTCCTGGTATATGAAAAACATGTTTTTCAATGGCAAAAATCAATGAATATTGTAAATGCACAAACAGTAATATCTCCACATTGCAAGGTGCAATTCTGAAATTTTTTGCTTTTTCCTGCTAATCCTAGCAGGATAAAGAAGATTCAAAGAGAGTGAGATGCCAGCTCCTTTCATTCAGTCAGTAGCTTCAAACATTTCTGGACGTTTTTCAATGGCAAAAATCAATGAATATTGTAAATGCACAAACAGTAATATCTCCACATTGCAAGGTGCAATTCTGAAATTTTTTGCTTTTTCCTGCTAATCCTAGCATGATAAAGAAGATTCAAAGAGAGTGAGATGCCAGCTCCTTTCATTCAGTCAGTAGCTTCAAACATTTCTGGTATATGAAAAACATGTTTTTCAATTGCAAAAATCAATGAATATTGTAAATGCACAAACAGTAATATCTCCACATTGCAAGGTGCAATTCTGAAATTTTTTGCTTTTTCCTGCTAATCCTAGCATGATAAAGAAGATTCAAAGAGAGTGAGATGCCAGCTCCTTTCATTCAGTCAGTAGCTTCAAACATTTCTGGACGTTTTTCAATTGCAAAAATCAATGAATATTGTAAATGCACAAACAGTAATATCTCCACATTGCAAGGTGCAATTCTGAAATTTTTTGCTTTTTCCTGTTAATCCTAGCATGATAAAGAAGATTCAAAGAGAGTGAGATGCCAGCTCCTTTCATTCAGTCAGTAGCTTCAAACATTTCTGGTATATGAAAAACATGTTTTTCAATGGCAAAAATCAATGAATATTGTAAATGCACAAACAGTAATATCTCCACATTGCAAGGTGCAATTCTGAAATTTTTTGCTTTTTCCTGCTAATCCTAGCATGATAAAGAAGATTCAAAGAGAGTGAGATGCCAGCTCCTTTCATTCAGTCAGTAGCTTCAAACATTTCTGGACGTTTTTCAATGGCAAAAATCAATGAATATTGTAAATGCACAAACAGTAATATCTCCACATTGCAAGGTGCAATTCTGAAATTTTTTGCTTTATCCTGTTAATCCTAGCATGATAAAGAAGATTCAAAGAGAGTGAGATGCCAGCTCCTTTCATTCAGTCAGTAGCTTCAAACATTTCTGGTATATGAAAAACATGTTTTTCAATGGCAAAAATCAATGAATATTGTAAATGCACAAACAGTAATATCTCCACATTGCAAGGTGCAATTCTGAAATTTTTTGCTTTTTCCTGCTAATCCTAGCATGATAAAGAAGATTCAAAGAGAGTGAGATGCCAGCTCCTTTCATTCAGTCAGTAGCTTCAAACATTTCTGGTATATGAAAAACATGTTTTTCAATGGCAAAAATCAATGAATATTGTAAATGCACAAACAGTAATATCTCCACATTGCAAGGTGCAATTCTGAAATTTTTTGCTTTTTCCTGCTAATCCTAGCATGATAAAGAAGATTCAAAGAGAGTGAGATGCCAGCTCCTTTCATTCAGTCAGTAGCTTCAAACATTTCTGGTATATGAAAAACATGTTTTTCAATGGCAAAAATCAATGAATATTGTAAATGCACAAACAGTAATATCTCCACATTGCAAGGTGCAATTCTGAAATTTTTTGCTTTTTCCTGCTAATCCTAGCATGATAAAGAAGATTCAAAGAGAGTGAGATGCCAGCTCCTTTCATTCAGTCAGTAGCTTCAAACATTTCTGGTATATGAAAAACGTTTTTCAATGGCAAAAATCAATGAATATTGTAAATGCACAAACAGTAATATCTCCACATTGCAAGGTGCAATTCTGAAATTTTTTGCTTTTTCCTGCTAATCCTAGCATGATAAAGAAGATTCAAAGAGTGAGATGCCAGCTCCTTTCATTCAGTCAGTAGCTTCAAACATTTCTGGATGTTTTTCAATGGCAAAAATCAATGAATATTGTAAATGCACAAACAGTAATATCTCCACATTGCAAGGTGCAATTCTGAAATTTTTTGCTTTTTCCTGCTAATCCTAGCAGGATAAAGAAGATTCAAAGAGAGTGAGATGCCAGCTCCTTTCATTCAGTCAGTAGCTTCAAACATTTCTGGTATATGAAAAACATGTTTTTCAATGGCAAAAATCAATGAATATTGTAAATGCACAAACAGTAATATCTCCACATTGCAAGGTGCAATTCTGAAATTTTTTGCTTTTTCCTGCTAATCCTAGCAGGATAAAGAAGATTCAAAGAGAGTGAGATGCCAGCTCCTTTCATTCAGTCAGTAGCTTCAAACATTTCTGGTATATGAAAAACATGTTTTTCAATGGCAAAAATCAATGAATATTGTAAATGCACAAACAGTAATATCTCCACATTGCAAGGTGCAATTCTGAAATTTTTTGCTTTTTCCTGCTAATCCTAGCAGGATAAAGAAGATTCAAAGAGAGTGAGATGCCAGCTCCTTTCATTCAGTCAGTAGCTTCAAACATTTCTGGTATATGAAAAACATGTTTTTCAATGGCAAAAATCAATGAATATTGTAAATGCACAAACAGTAATATCTCCACATTGCAAGGTGCAATTCTGAAATTTTTTGCTTTTTCCTGCTAATCCTAGCAGGATAAAGAAGATTCAAAGAGAGTGAGATGCCAGCTCCTTTCATTCAGTCAGTAGCTTCAAACATTTCTGGTATATGAAAAACATGTTTTTCAATGGCAAAAATCAATGAATATTGTAAATGCACAAACAGTAATATCTCCACATTGCAAGGTGCAATTCTGAAATTTTTTGCTTTTTCCTGCTAATCCTAGCAGGATAAAGAAGATTCAAAGAGAGTGAGATGCCAGCTCCTTTCATTCAGTCAGTAGCTTCAAACATTTCTGGTATATGAAAAACGTTTTTCAATGGCAAAAATCAATGAATATTGTAAATGCACAAACAGTAATATCTCCACATTGCAAGGTGCAATTCTGAAATTTTTTGCTTTTTCCTGCTAATCCTAGCATGATAAAGAAGATTCAAAGAGAGTGAGATGCCAGCTCCTTTCATTCAGTCAGTAGCTTCAAACATTTCTGGACGTTTTTCAATGGCAAAAATCAATGAATATTGTAAATGCACAAACAGTAATATCTCCACATTGCAAGGTGCAATTCTGAAATTTTTTGCTTTTTCCTGCTAATCCTAGCATGATAAAGAAGATTCAAAGAGAGTGAGATGCCAGCTCCTTTCATTCAGTCAGTAGCTTCAAACATTTCTGGATGTTTTTCAATGGCAAAAATCAATGAGTATTGTAAATGCACAAACAGTAATATCTCCACATTGCAAGGTGCAATTCTGAAATTTTTTGCTTTTTCCTGCTAATCCTAGCAGGATAAAGAAGATTCAAAGAGAGTGAGATGCCAGCTCCTTTCATTCAGTCAGTAGCTTCAAACATTTCTGGTATATGAAAAACATGTTTTTCAATGGCAAAAATCAATGAATATTGTAAATGCACAAACAGTAATATCTCCACATTGCAAGGTGCAATTCTGAAATTTTTTGCTTTTTCCTGCTAATCCTAGCAGGATAAAGAAGATTCAAAGAGAGTGAGATGCCAGCTCCTTTCATTCAGTCAGTAGCTTCAAACATTTCTGGTATATGAAAAACATGTTTTTCAATGGCAAAAATCAATGAATATTGTAAATGCACAAACAGTAATATCTCCACATTGCAAGGTGCAATTCTGAAATTTTTTGCTTTTTCCTGCTAATCCTAGCAGGATAAAGAAGATTCAAAGAGAGTGAGATGCCAGCTCCTTTCATTCAGTCAGTAGCTTCAAACATTTCTGGTATATGAAAAACATGTTTTTCAATGGCAAAAATCAATGAATATTGTAAATGCACAAACAGTAATATCTCCACATTGCAAGGTGCAATTCTGAAATTTTTTGCTTTTTCCTGCTAATCCTAGCAGGATAAAGAAGATTCAAAGAGAGTGAGATGCCAGCTCCTTTCATTCAGTCAGTAGCTTCAAACATTTCTGGTATATGAAAAACGTTTTTCAATGGCAAAAATCAATGAATATTGTAAATGCACAAACAGTAATATCTCCACATTGCAAGGTGCAATTCTGAAATTTTTTGCTTTTTCCTGCTAATCCTAGCATGATAAAGAAGATTCAAAGAGAGTGAGATGCCAGCTCCTTTCATTCAGTCAGTAGCTTCAAACATTTCTGGACGTTTTTCAATGGCAAAAATCAATGAATATTGTAAATGCACAAACAGTAATATCTCCACATTGCAAGGTGCAATTCTGAAATTTTTTGCTTTTTCCTGCTAATCCTAGCATGATAAAGAAGATTCAAAGAGAGTGAGATGCCAGCTCCTTTCATTCAGTCAGTAGCTTCAAACATTTCTGGATGTTTTTCAATGGCAAAAATCAATGAATATTGTAAATGCACAAACAGTAATATCTCCACATTGCAAGGTGCAATTCTGAAATTTTTTGCTTTTTCCTGCTAATCCTAGCAGGATAAAGAAGATTCAAAGAGAGTGAGATGCCAGCTCCTTTCATTCAGTCAGTAGCTTCAAACATTTCTGGTATATGAAAAACATGTTTTTCAATGGCAAAAATCAATGAATATTGTAAATGCACAAACAGTAATATCTCCACATTGCAAGGTGCAATTCTGAAATTTTTTGCTTTTTCCTGTTAATCCTAGCAGGATAAAGAAGATTCAAAGAGAGTGAGATGCCAGCTCCTTTCATTCAGTCAGTAGCTTCAAACATTTCTGGTATATGAATAACATGATGTTTTTCAATGGCAAAAATCAATGAATATTGTAAATGCACAAACAGTAATATCTCCACATTGCAAGGTGCAATTCTGAAATTTTTTGCTTTTTCCTGCTAATCCTAGCATGATAAAGAAGATTCAAAGAGAGTGAGATGCCAGCTCCTTTCATTCAGTCAGTAGCTTCAAACATTTCTGGACGTTTTTCAATGGCAAAAATCAATGAATATTGTAAATGCACAAACAGTAATATCTCCACATTGCAAGGTGCAATTCTGAAATTTTTTGCTTTTTCCTGCTAATCCTAGCATGATAAAGAAGATTCAAAGAGAGTGAGATGCCAGCTCCTTTCATTCAGTCAGTAGCTTCAAACATTTCTGGATGTTTTTCAATGGCAAAAATCAATGAATATTGTAAATGCACAAACAGTAATATCTCCACATTGCAAGGTGCAATTCTGAAATTTTTTGCTTTTTCCTGCTAATCCTAGCATGATAAAGAAGATTCAAAGAGAGTGAGATGCCAGCTCCTTTCATTCAGTCAGTAGCTTCAAACATTTCTGGTATATGAAAAACGTTTTTCAATGGCAAAAATCAATGAATATTGTAAATGCACAAACAGTAATATCTCCACATTGCAAGGTGCAATTCTGAAATTTTTTGCTTTTTCCTGCTAATCCTAGCATGATAAAGAAGATTCAAAGAGAGTGAGATGCCAGCTCCTTTCATTCAGTCAGTAGCTTCAAACATTTCTGGACGTTTTTCAATGGCAAAAATCAATGAATATTGTAAATGCACAAACAGTAATATCTCCACATTGCAAGGTGCAATTCTGAAATTTTTTGCTTTTTCCTGCTAATCCTAGCAGGATAAAGAAGATTCAAAGAGAGTGAGATGCCAGCTCCTTTCATTCAGTCAGTAGCTTCAAACATTCCTGGTATATGAAAAACATGTTTTTCAATGGCAAAAATCAATGAATATTGTAAATGCACAAACAGTAATATCTCCACATTGCAAGGTGCAATTCTGAAATTTTTTGCTTTTTCCTGCTAATCCTAGCAGGATAAAGAAGATTCAAAGAGAGTGAGATGCCAGCTCCTTTCATTCAGTCAGTAGCTTCAAACATTTCTGGTATATGAAAAACATGTTTTTCAATGGCAAAAATCAATGAATATTGTAAATGCACAAACAGTAATATCTCCACATTGCAAGGTGCAATTCTGAAATTTTTTGCTTTTTCCTGCTAATCCTAGCAGGATAAAGAAGATTCAAAGAGAGTGAGATGCCAGCTCCTTTCATTGTCAGTAGCTTCAAACATTTCTGGTATATGAAAAACATGTTTTTCAATGGCAAAAATCAATGAATATTGTAAATGCACAAACAGTAATATCTCCACATTGCAAGGTGCAATTCTGAAATTTTTTGCTTTTTCTTGCTAATCCTAGCATGATAAAAAAGATTCAAAGAGAGTGAGATGCCAGCTCCTTTCATTCAGTCAGTAGCTTCAAACATTTCTGGACATTTTTCAATGGCAAAAATCAATGAATATTGTAAATGCACAAACAGTAATATCTCCACATTGCAAGGTGCAATTCTGAAATTTTTTGCTTTTTCCTGTTAATCCTAGCATGATAAAGAAGATTCAAAGAGAGTGAGATGCCAGCTCCTTTCATTCAGTCAGTAGCTTCAAACATTTCTGGATGTTTTTCAATGGCAAAAATCAATGAATATTGTAAATGCACAAACAGTAATATCTCCACATTGCAAGGTGCAATTCTGAAATTTTTTGCTTTTTCCTGCTAATCCTAGCATGATAAAGAAGATTCAAAGAGAGTGAGATGCCAGCTCCTTTCATTCAGTCAGTAGCTTCAAACATTTCTGGTATGTGAAAAACATGTTTTTCAATGGCAAAAATCAATGAATATTGTAAATGCACAAACAGTAATATTTCCACATTGCAAGGTGCAATTCTGAAATTTTTTGCTTTTTCCTGCTAATCCTAGCATGATAAAGAAGATTCAAAGAGAGTGAGATGCCAGCTCCTTTCATTCAGTCAGTAGCTTCAAACATTTCTGGACGTTTTTCAATGGCAAAAATCAATGAATATTGTAAATGCACAAACAGTAATATCTCCACATTGCAAGGTGCAATTCTGAAATTTTTTGCTTTTTCCTGTTAATCCTAGCATGATAAAGAAGATTCAAAGAGAGTGAGATGCCAGCTCCTTTCATTCAGTCAGTAGCTTCAAACATTTCTGGACGTTTTTCAATGGCAAAAATCAATGAATATTGTAAATGCACAAACATTAATATCTCCACATTGCAAGGTGCAATTCTGAAATTTTTTGCTTTTTCCTGCTAATCCTAGCATGATAAAGAAGATTCAAAGAGAGTGAGATGCCAGCTCCTTTCATTCAGTCAGTAGCTTCAAACATTTCTGGACGTTTTTCAATGGCAAAAATCAATGAATATTGTTTATGCACAAACAGTAATATCTCCACATTGCAAGGTGCAATTCTGAAATTTTTTGCTTTTTCCTGTTAATCCTAGCATGATAAAGAAGATTCAAAGAGAGTGAGATGCCAGCTCCTTTCATTCAGTCAGAAGCTTCAAACATTTCTGGTATATGAAAAACATGTTTTTCAATGGCAAAAATCAATGAATATTGTAAATGCACAAACAGTAATATCTCCACATTGCAAGGTGCAATTCTGAAATTTTTTTTTTTTTTTTTTTTTTTTTTTTTTTTTGCTTTTTCCTGCTAATCCTAGCATGATAAAGAAGATTCAAAGAGAGTGAGATACCAGCTCCTTTCATTCAGTCAGTAGCTTCAAACATTTCTGGTATATGAAAAACATGTTTTTCAATGGCAAAAATCAATGAATATTGTAAATGCACAAACAGTAATATCTCCACATTGCAAGGTGCAATTCTGAAATTTTTTGCTTTTTCCTGCTAATCCTAGCAGGATAAAGAAGATTCAAAGAGAGTGAGATGCCAGCTCCTTTCATTGTCAGTAGCTTCAAACATTTCTGGTATATGAAAAACATGTTTTTCAATGGCAAAAATCAATGAATATTGTAAATGCACAAACAGTAATATCTCCACATTGCAAGGTGCAATTCTGAAATTTTTTTGCTTTTTCCTGCTAATCCTAGCATGATAAAAAAGATTCAAAGAGAGTGAGATGCCAGCTCCTTTCATTCAGTCAGTAGCTTCAAACATTTCTGGACATTTTTCAATGGCAAAAATCAATGAATATTGTAAATGCACAAACAGTAATATCTCCACATTGCAAGGTGCAATTCTGAAATTTTTTGCTTTTTCCTGCTAATCCTAGCATGATAAAGAAGATTCAAAGAGAGTGAGATGCCAGCTCCTTTCATTCAGTCAGTAGCTTCAAACATTTCTGGACGTTTTTCAATGGCAAAAATCAATGAATATTGTAAATGCACAAACAGTAATATCTCCACATTGCAAGGTGCAATTCTGAAATTTTTTGCTTTTTCCTGCTAATCCTAGCATGATAAAGAAGATTCAAAGAGAGTGAGATGCCAGCTCCTTTCATTCAGTCAGTAGCTTCAAACATTTCTGGACGTTTTTCAATGGCAAAAATCAATGAATATTGTAAATGCACAAACAGTAATATCTCCACATTGCAAGGTGCAATTCTGAAATTTTTTGCTTTTTCCTGCTAATCCTAGCATGATAAAGAAGATTCAAAGAGAGTGAGATGCCAGCTCCTTTCATTCAGTCAGTAGCTTCAAACATTTCTGGATGTTTTTCAATGGCAAAAATCAATGAATATTGTAAATGCACAAACAGTAATATCTCCACATTGCAAGGTGCAATTCTGAAATTTTTTGCTTTTTCCTGCTAATCCTAGCAGGATAAAGAAGATTCAAAGAGAGTGAGATGCCAGCTCCTTTCATTCAGTCAGTAGCTTCAAACATTTCTGGTATATGAAAAACATGTTTTTCAATGGCAAAAATCAATGAATATTGTAAATGCACAAACAGTAATATCTCCACATTGCAAGGTGCAATTCTGAAATTTTTTGCTTTTTCCTGCTAATCCTAGCAGGATAAAGAAGATTCAAAGAGAGTGAGATGCCAGCTCCTTTCATTCAGTCAGTAGCTTCAAACATTTCTGGTATATGAAAAACATGTTTTTCAATGGCAAAAATCAATGAATATTGTAAATGCACAAACAGTAATATCTCCACATTGCAAGGTGCAATTCTGAAATTTTTTGCTTTTTCCTGCTAATCCTAGCAGTATAAAGAAGATTCAAAGAGAGTGAGATGCCAGCTCCTTTCATTCAGTCAGTAGCTTCAAACATTTCTGGTATATGAAAAACATGTTTTTCAATGGCAAAAATCAATGAATATTGTAAATGCACAAACAGTAATATCTCCACATTGCAAGGTGCAATTCTGAAATTTTTTGCTTTTTCCTGCTAATCCTAGCAGGATAAAGAAGATTCAAAGAGAGTGAGATGCCAGCTCCTTTCATTCAGTCAGTAGCTTCAAACATTTCTGGTATATGAAAAACATGTTTTTCAATGGCAAAAATCAATGAATATTGTAAATGCACAAACAGTAATATCTCCACATTGCAAGGTGCAATTCTGAAATTTTTTGCTTTTTCCTGCTAATCCTAGCAGGATAAAGAAGATTCAAAGAGAGTGAGATGCCAGCTCCTTTCATTCAGTCAGTAGCTTCAAACATTTCTGGTATATGAAAAACATGTTTTTCAATGGCAAAAATCAATGAATATTGTAAATGCACAAACAGTAATATCTCCACATTGCAAGGTGCAATTCTGAATTTTTTTGCTTTTTCCTGCTAATCCTAGCAGGATAAAGAAGATTCAAAGAGAGTGAGATGCCAGCTCCTTTCATTCAGTCAGTAGCTTCAAACATTTCTGGTATATGAAAAACGTTTTTCAATGGCAAAAATCAATGAATATTGTAAATGCACAAACAGTAATATCTCCACATTGCAAGGTGCAATTCTGAAATTTTTTGCTTTTTCCTGCTAATCCTAGCATGATAAAGAAGATTCAAAGAGAGTGAGATGCCAGCTCCTTTCATTCAGTCAGTAGCTTCAAACATTTCTGGATGTTTTTCAATGGCAAAAATCAATGAATATTGTAAATGCACAAACAGTAATATCTCCACATTGCAAGGTGCAATTCTGAAATTTTTTGCTTTTTCCTGCTAATCCTAGCAGGATAAAGAAGATTCAAAGAGAGTGAGATGCCAGCTCCTTTCATTCAGTCAGTAGCTTCAAACATTTCTGGTATATGAAAAACATGTTTTTCAATGGCAAAAATCAATGAATATTGTAAATGCACAAACAGTAATATCTCCACATTGCAAGGTGCAATTCTGAAATTTTTTGCTTTTTCCTGCTAATCCTAGCAGGATAATGAAGATTCAAAGAGAGTGAGATGCCAGCTCCTTTCATTCAGTCAGTAGCTTCAAACATTTCTGGTATATGAAAAACATGTTTTTCAATGGCAAAAATCAATGAATATTGTAAATGCACAAACAGTAATATCTCCACATTGCAAGGTGCAATTCTGAAATTTTTTGCTTTTTCCTGCTAATCCTAGCAGGATAAAGAAGATTCAAAGAGAGTGAGATGCCAGCTCCTTTCATTCAGTCAGTAGCTTCAAACATTTCTGGTATATGAAAAACATGTTTTTCAATGGCAAAAATCAATGAATATTGTAAATGCACAAACAGTAATATCTCCACATTGCAAGGTGCAATTCTGAAATTTTTTGCTTTTTCCTGCTAATCCTAGCAGGATAAAGAAGATTCAAAGAGAGTGAGATGCCAGCTCCTTTCATTCAGTCAGTAGCTTCAAACATTTCTGGTATATGAAAAACATGTTTTTCAATGGCAAAAATCAATGAATATTGTAAATGCACAAACAGTAATATCTCCACATTGCAAGGTGCAATTCTGAAATTTTTTGCTTTTTCCTGCTAATCCTAGCAGGATAAAGAAGATTCAAAGAGAGTGAGATGCCAGCTCCTTTCATTCAGTCAGTAGCTTCAAACATTTCTGGTATATGAAATACATGTTTTTCAATGGCAAAAATCAATGAATATTGTAAATGCACAAACAGTAATATCTCCACATTGCAAGGTGCAATTCTGAAATTTTTTGCTTTTTCCTGCTAATCCTAGCAGGATAAAGAAGATTCAAAGAGAGTGAGATGCCAGCTCCTTTCATTCAGTCAGTAGCTTCAAACATTTCTGGTATATGAAAAACATGTTTTTCAATGGCAAAAATCAATGAATATTGTAAATGCACAAACAGTAATATCTCCACATTGCAAGGTGCAATTCTGAAATTTTTTGCTTTTTCCTGCTAATCCTAGCAGGATAAAGAAGATTCAAAGAGAGTGAGATGCCAGCTCCTTTCATTCAGTCAGTAGCTTCAAACATTTCTGGTATATGAAAAACATGTTTTTCAATGGCAAAAATCAATGAATATTGTAAATGCACAAACAGTAATATCTCCACATTGCAAGGTGCAATTCTGAATTTTTTTGCTTTTTCCTGCTAATCCTAGCAGGATAAAGAAGATTCAAAGAGAGTGAGATGCCAGCTCCTTTCATTCAGTCAGTAGCTTCAAACATTTCTGGTATATGAAAAACGTTTTTCAATGGCAAAAATCAATGAATATTGTAAATGCACAAACAGTAATATCTCCACATTGCAAGGTGCAATTCTGAAATTTTTTGCTTTTTCCTGCTAATCCTAGCATGATAAAGAAGATTCAAAGAGAGTGAGATGCCAGCTCCTTTCATTCAGTCAGTAGCTTCAAACATTTCTGGACGTTTTTCAATGGCAAAAATCAATGAATATTGTAAATGCACAAACAGTAATATCTCCACATTGCAAGGTGCAATTCTGAAATTTTTTGCTTTTTCCTGCTAATCCTAGCATGATAAAGAAGATTCAAAGAGAGTGAGATGCCAGCTCCTTTCATTCAGTCAGTAGCTTCAAACATTTCTGGATGTTTTTCAATGGCAAAAATCAATGAATATTGTAAATGCACAAACAGTAATATCTCCACATTGCAAGGTGCAATTCTGAAATTTTTTGCTTTTTCCTGCTAATCCTAGCAGGATAAAGAAGATTCAAAGTGAGTGAGATGCCAGCTCCTTTCATTCAGTCAGTAGCTTCAAACATTTCTGGTATATGAAAAACATGTTTTTCAATGGCAAAAATCAATGAATATTGTAAATGCACAAACAGTAATATCTCCACATTGCAAGGTGCAATTCTGAAATTTTTTTCTTTTTCCTGCTAATCCTAGCAGGATAATGAAGATTCAAAGAGAGTGAGATGCCAGCTCCTTTCATTCAGTCAGTAGCTTCAAACATTTCTGGTATATGAAAAACATGTTTTTCAATGGCAAAAATCAATGAATATTGTAAATGCACAAACAGTAATATCTCCACATTGCAAGGTGCAATTCTGAAATTTTT
>NW_027371279.1:0-28997 GCF_046119375.1 Phyllobates terribilis
TATTACCCTTTTTCCATTGATAGTGCAAGTGTAAGCTATTTTACTTCATTTACAATGGGCAAGGCGCGTGGCAAGGGACGTGGAAGTGGACGTTCTGGTGATGGTTCGTGCAGAGGACGGGGCCGTGGCCAAGGTGAAAATGTGCCAAAACCAACAGCCACATCTTCTCGCTCCCACTTCTTGACCGAATTACTAGGGAAGCACAGAACAACACCAGTATTGAGAACTGATGAGTGTGAACAGGTTATTAATTGGATAGCAGATAATACTTCCAGTTACCTGGGCACCACCACCTCCGGTCTGTCTTCCACACGGTCAACTCTTAGTAGCCGTGAGTCTCGACCGCATACTCCTCCTCACCCTGATGCTCCTTCCTCCCACCATGCCGAGTGTCGTCAGACAGCAAGTGATCCCACACTTGGACACTCTGAAGAGCTGTTCACTGGTCCATTTCCATATTTGGGCCCCTCGCCTGATATGCTTGAAGTGGTGGAAGAGGAGATCCCATGTTGCAATGCCCAAATATTTGAACAGCCACGGCCACAGGAAGTCGACGTTGGCAATCTGTCACAAGAGGTGGACGATGACGAGACACAATTGCCAGGAAGTGAGGAGGAGGATCGTGGTGCGCAAGTGGAAGAGGAGGAGGTGGTGGATGATCTAGTAACTGACCCAACGTGGAAAGAGGACATGCAGAGTGAGGCCAGCAGCACACAGGGGGAGGGAGGCAGAGTACCCCAACAGGCAGGAAGAAGCAGTGTGGTGGCCGCAGACAGAAGGCAGGCAACCGTTCCCCATAGCACCAACACGAGGGACGTTGCCAGTACAAGCGGTAGGTCTTCCAGAGTCTGGAATTTTTTTAAAGACTCTGCTGATAACCCCAAAAAGGCCATATGTTCCACCTGCCATGCCAGCATCAGCAGGGGTGACAAAACTACCAGCCTGATCACCACCAGCATGATCAGGCACATGGCAGCAAAGCACCCGACTTTGTGGGGCGAAACCCAGGGTCCACGACCAGTGTTAGCGGGTGTCACCACTGCTTCTTCCACTGTTGTGCGTGCAATATAACCCCCTGTTGTGTGTACAAGGCAATCCCCTGTCCATACTGCATGTAAAGATGCCCCCTCATCTCAGTCTTCACTTGTTATGGCAGTTTCTCAAAAAACAGCATCAACGTCCATGTCCACGTCCCA
This sequence comes from Phyllobates terribilis, assembly GCF_046119375.1. Taxonomy (NCBI): domain Eukaryota; kingdom Metazoa; phylum Chordata; class Amphibia; order Anura; family Dendrobatidae; genus Phyllobates; species Phyllobates terribilis. Next base: position 1,197 of record NW_027371279.1, read on the forward strand.
CCGCAGCGTTCAATTGTCCATATCCCAGACCTTTGAATGAAAGCGGAAATTCGCAGCTAACGCCCCACAGGCCACAGTCCTAAATTCGCAAATTTCACGACTGCTTGCATTGGAAATGCTGCCTTTTAGGCTGGTGGAGACGGAATCCTTCCGCAATCTTATGGCGGTGGCCGTCCCTCAGTACTCGGTACCCAGCCGACACTATTTTGCCCGGTGTGCCATCCCCGCACTACACAAGCACGTGTCCCAAAGCATCTGCCGTGCCCTCAACAACGCAGTTACTGGGAGAGTCCACCTGACAACGGACACGTGGACAAGTGCTTGTGGCCAGGGATGGTACATCTCTCTGACGGCACAATGGGTAAACATAGTGGAAGCCGGGACCCAGTCGGACCTTGGGACGGAACACATCCTCCCCACACCGAGGATTGCGGGCCCTATGTCAGTCAGAGTTGCCCCCACAGTGTACAGCTCCTGCGCATCCTCCTCCTCCTCATGTTCAGCCTCCATCTCAGATATCACCACATCAGTTACAAGCTGGAAGCATTGCAGTACTGCCTCCGCCAAGCGGCAACAGGCTGTGCTGAAACTCATAAGCTTAGGTGATAAACCTCACACTGCTTGTGAGTTGTGGACAGCTGTGAAAGAGCAGGCAGATCTGTGGCTGAGACCGCTAAACCTACATCCTGGCATGGTCGTGTGTGACAATGGCCGTAACCTGGTGGCGGCTCTGAGGCGAGGTGAGATCACACCAAGCCTGGCTCATGTGCTTAACCTCGTGGTTCAGCGAGTTGCCAGATCTGCTCGTGAAAGAACGCCACCTGTCAGCTCATTTTCGCAAGTCGGCTACAGCTTCCGCCGCCCTTGCTGTGTTGCAGCAGCGTTTGCAGCTTCCGGCACACCGACTGGTGTGTGATGTCCCCACACGTTGGAACTCTACCCTCCACATGTTGTAAAGGATTTGTGAGCAGAAGAGAGCAGTTGTGGAGTACCAGCTGCAACAAGGCTGTCGATATTCATGTCAGACTCCACACATAAGAACTCAGGAGTGGACCTGGATGTCTGACATGTACTATCCTGACAAACTTTGAGGAGGCCACCAAGATGGTGAGTGGCGATGACGCCATCATTAGTGTCAGCATCCCACTTGTCTGTCTTTTGCAACGCTCTCTGCAGAGAATTAAAGAGGAGGCATTGCAGCCAGAGTATGATGAGATGGATCAAGAAGCCGTAGCAGGAGATTACACACAGCCCAGCCTCATCTCATCCCAACGTGCATTGGGGGACAATAAGGGAGAGGAGGAGGAGGAGGAGGAAGAACAGGAGCTGCTATCATGCGTTGTAGACGGTAGTACCTGTACAAGTGTCAAACCATCGGTTCAGCGTAGGTGGCCTGAGGACAGGGGGGAGGAGGAAGAGGAGGAGGAGGAGGATAACATGGTCATTCATCATCTTGGTGAGGACACGGAAATCTTGCCCGTTACCAGTCTGGCACGCATGGCTGACTTTATGTTACGCTGCCTTAACCGTGACCCTCGCGTTATCAAAATGTTGGGTGACAGTCATTACTGGTTGGTGACACTTGTAGACCCCCGCTACAAGGAGAACTTTCACTCTCTTATTCCTGAGGTGGAGAGGTCTACAAAAATGGGGCAGTACCAGAAGGCCCTTGCTGCAGAAATCTTAAAAAAATTCCCATCAGAACAAGCTAGCGGCAGAGGTCACAGTTCGCTGCCCAACCAGGCGAGAGAGATGCAACTCCAATCCAGCAGAGGCAGGGGAACACTGTCAACGTTCTGAGACCGTTTTCTGACACCCGCCCAGATTACAGGCCCTGAGGTGCGGGGTACTCTCACAAGGAGTGCAAAGTTTCAAAAGATGGTGAGGGAGTACCTTGCCGACCGTACCAGTGTCCTCCGTGATTCCTCTGTGCCTTTTAATTATTGGGTATCCAAGCTGGACACTTGGAATGAACTCGCTCTGTACGCCTTGGAGGTCTTGGCCTGCCCTGCCGCTAGCGTGTTATCGGAGCATGTTTTTAGTGCCGCTGGGGGAATTATAACTGATAAGCGCACTCGCCTGTCAACTGACAATGCTGACAAGCTGACCCTTATCAAAATGAACAAGGGCTGGATTGGGCCAGACTTCTCATCACCACCAAATGACAGCAGAGTAACATAAAGTCAAATCCACTGTCTTATTTCGGGAGGTGTATTCACATGCACCGCTTCACACCCACACATGGGTATATGCTTCCTCGTTTCGGCTGTTTTATCTTCCTCTCCTTACCCTCAGCCTCCACCAACACTATACCACCAGGGTGCCAGCATTGCAAGTTCCTCCGTCCTTATTTTTGGCAGCTTTTGCTTGCAAGGCATAAGCAAATACTATGGGAGACCCACTCCCCAATAATGGGACTTATGTTTGTAATATACTGTACTGCATGGCTCTTGTAAGAGGCATTGCAAGTTGCTCCGTCCTAATTTTTGGCAGCTTTTGCTTGGAAAGCATAAGCAAATACAATGGTAGACCCACTCCCCAATAATGGCAGTTATGTTTGTAATATGCTGTACTGCATGGCTCTTGTAAGGGGCATTGCAAGTTGCTCCGTCCTAATTTTTGGCAGCTTTTGCTTGGAAAGCATTATCAAATACTATGGGGCGCCCTCTCCCCAATAATGGGACTTATGTTTGTAATATGCTTTACTGCATGTGACGCACCCCCTGGGCCGTGTGTACACGTGTGTGGGATACCCGGTGCCGGGTCTCTGGGGTCTGTAGTCTCCGTGGCGGTGACCCGGTACCGTGGCTCAGGCTGGTCAAACCAGTGGCAGTCTTTCTTAGGTTTTGAGGTTAATTGTCCCACTGCACCACCCGTGGATTGCGGTCAGGGAGTACCACTGCTGCGAGGCAGACCGCTGAGGCTGGTGCTGTGTGCTCAGCAGAGAATGGGATAACTCCCCACGGGAGGAGTATATCCTCAGGGCAGTGAGTGTGGATGATGGGGGTGATGGTGCACGAGCGCAGCAGGAACGACTCAGAGTCTTTGCAGTGCATTTCAGGGTCTTTACTGATGATTATAAGGTAGACACTCCCGGGAGTACTGGCTAGCATAAGAGGCCTGGTCAGTCTGTGAGCAAGCAGGAGTTCCCCTGGTCAGGTGGAGTTGTAGGCCTCCCCGTCTGTCTGCACTCTTCCTGGCTACCTTGCTGTAAGCGGGTAGAAGTAGCCCACATCCCTGAGTGTACCGTGTAGTGCTCACCCGTATGGCTGGTGACTTGGGGCCTTCTGTTAGCCTCCGCTCCACGATGGCGGTGCTGGTCCCTTGCTTGTGACTGAGCCTCCGGGCTTCTATGGCCAGAGGACCTGAAATCCCCTGCTGGCTGGTTTCTGCTGTTGGATATATAAGTCCTCACAGCTTCGGACTCCTGTGTCCGGTTCCTATTGTCTTCTGCCAGGGCGAGCTCTGCTCAGCTTCCAGCCCCTGGTCTTTAGCTCCTAGCTCCTACAGAGCTCTTTGCTGTTACTTTCCATTGCTCTCACTCTGACTCTGACTGTTCTCTGTTCTCTGACTCACTCAACACAGCCCCAGATCCAGTTTATAAGGGCAGAATTCTCCCCTCCCAGGACTGGGGCAGGAGGATGTTGCATGTTTAAGGGATCCTGACCAGGAAACCTCCCACTTGCTCTCCGATGTAATATCTCTATTACTGTGGTGACCAGACCCCTGGGGTGCCACACATGGCTTTTGTAAGGGGCATTGCAGTTCCTCATAATTTTTGGAAAGCCTTCCATTCACTGCTTAGGCCAACAGTGCACAGGAGACCTAGTTGCTATAAATGGAAAAAAAGGTTTAGTTAGCGCCCTCTGACCTCCATGTCATTTCCAAGGGGCATTGGAGTGCCTCGAAATTTTTGGTAGGCATTGCACTCACTGTATGCCCTATATCTGTGTAGCCGAACCGCTCCTTTTGTTACAGAAACATATCCTACAAGACATATCTGGTTGACTGGCCTGATATTGATGTGAATGGTCTCTGTTCCTCCTGCTCTTTCTCCTTTGCCACTACCTCATCCATCATTTATCACCTGAAGCTTTGTTTTAACGGGAGTCATAGAACTTGGATAGTAGCAGGAAAACATCCAGCAATCCTCGGAGGAGGTAGGATATGCGGCAAAACGCTGACCACCTCAGGCCTAGCCGCTACTACATACAGTACATGCTCTTGCATTACAATAAAACAAAGCAGATGCTAACTTCTATCATCATCATCATGCTCCTCACCTTGGAACTCTCAACTCCACCGATGGAGAAGTCAGGGCCCACCGGAGGAGTCTGGTTCTCTGGTGGGCTCGTCCAATGCTGCCTAAAGCAGGCCGGGCTAAGAAAAGTGTGTAGGGGGATGTTCCAAGGAGAAATAGGGGTGGCTGGGGACCGTTTATGGACACCCGGCTGCCCCCAGGCGGCTGGGCACCGTGTGTGGACACACGGCCGCGGGGCGGCCGGGGACCGAGTATGGACACCCGGCCGCCGGGCTGCTGGGGACTGAGTATGGATTCCAGGCCGCCAACACAGCCATGACGTGGTGGCCAGATTCCACCTCCACATGCCTAAAAGGCCCAATTTCAAGTTCAAGCAAGCAAGCAGTATGGTATTGCAGCCTGGGGGTGGGTGGGAGGCAGGCTGCATACTTGCGCTTGTATTGCAAGGAATTTGAGAGGTACAATTGAACACTGCCCTGGGACTAGAACTTGCATGGGGATAGGTGCAAGTCTGCATCTTCTGATGCGGCAAGGATCACTTATGATGGGCACACTTTTAGACAGTGACCTCGGAGTCAGAGATGCTTCCAGGGGTCTTCCCCATGCTGTTGCCATGTCTTTTCAGCACTTTATGCATGTGTCACACAGCACATGGCCAGATAAGGTTGTAAAATGTTAAAATGACATTTCCCGATGCATTTGTCATAGTTGAAAGCAATACAAAAGTGCAAAAACGCATAAAAAATGCTACTTGTGAACATAGCCGAAGGTGTGGAGGAGTATTTTTGTTTTTGGTCATTTATTTTAACTTATACACAAGTCTTTTCCCTGGAAAGGATGTTCCTTAACATATTTCACAGGAAAAAAGTTTCACTTTCGTTTTTGAATGTTTTATTGTGAGCCTGTAAAAGTGGCTTAATACCTCTGACCACGTTGTTGACAGCAGTGACCTGGGGGTCAGAAATGCTTCCTGGGGCGATCCCCATGCTGTCCCCATGTCATTTGAGCACTGTCACTATCGTTTTGGGCACTTGCTAGGCTTTTAAAAGACTCCCGGGGGTGCCACCGCAAAAATGCTCGAGTCTCCCATAGACTAACATTGGGCTCGTTGCTCGGGTCGAGCACCCGAGTATCACGGCGAGCTCGGCCCGAGCTTCGAGCATCCGAGCATTTTAGTGCTCGCTCAATACTAGTCCTAACGCTAACCCTAGTCGTCCTAGCGCAAACCCTAGTCATCCTAAAGTTATCCCTAGTCATCCTAACGCTAACCCTAGTCGTCCTAGCGCTAACCCTAGTCGTGCTAACACTATCCCTAGTCGTCCTAGCGCTAATCTTAGTCGTCCTAACGCTAACCCTTGTGGTCCAAGCGCTAACCCTAGTCATCCTAACTCTAACCCTAGTTGTCCTACCGCTAACCCTAGTCACTATAGCGCTAACCCTAGTTGTCCTAGCGCTAACCCTAGTCGTCCTAATGCTAACCCTAGTCATCCTAGCGCTAACTCTAGTTGTCATAAAGCTATCCCTAGTCATCCTAACGCAAACCCTAGTCGACCTAGCGCTAACCCTATTTGTCCAAGAGCTAACCCTAGTCGTCGTAACTCTAACTCTAACCCTAGTCGTCCTACCTCTAATCCAAGTCGCTATAGCGCTAACCCTAGTTGTCCTAGCGCTAGCCCTAGTCATCCTAACACTAACCCTAGTCAGTCTAACGCTAACCCTAGTCTTCCTAGCGCTAACCCTAGCCCTTCTAAAGCTATACCTAGTCATCCTTACGCTAAACGTAGTCGTCCTAGTGCTAACCCTAGTCGTCCTAACTATAACCCTAGTCGTCCTAAGGGCTAACCCTAGTCGCCCTAGCGCTAACCCTAGTCACCCTAGCGCTAACCCTTGTCATCCTAACGCTAATCCTAGTCATCCTAGCCCTAACCCTAGTCACCCTAACGCTAACCCTAGTCACCCTAGCGCTAACCCTTGTTGTCCTAACTCTTACCCTAGTCATCCTAGCGCTAGCACTAGTCGTCCTAATGCTAACCCTACTCATCCCATCGCTAACCCTAGTCCTCCCAGCGCTAACCCTAGTTGTCCTAGCGCTAACCCTAGTCGTCCTAATGCTAACCCTAGTCATCCTAGCGCTAACCCTAGTTGTCATAAAGCTATCCCTAGTCATCCTAACGCTAACCCTAGTCGACCTAGCGCTAACCCTATTCGTCCAAGAGATAACCCTAGTCGTCGTAACTCTAACTCTAACCCTAGTCGTCCTACCTCTAACCCAAGTCGCTATAGCGCTAACCCTAGTTGTCCTAGCGCTAGCCCTAGTCATCCTAACTCTAACCCTAGTCAGTCTAACGCTAACCCTAGTCTTCCTAGCGCTAACCCTAGCCCTTCTAAAGCTATACCTAGTCATCCTTACGCTAAACGTAGTCGTCCTAGTGCTAACCCTAGTCGTCCTAACTCTAAACCTAGTCGTCCTAAGGGCTAACCCTAGTCGCCCTAGCGCTAATCCTTGTCATCCTAACTCTAATCGTAGTCGTCATAGCGCCAACCCTTGTCATCCTAGCCATAACCCTAGTCACCCTAACGCTAACCCTAGTCACCCTAGTGCTAACCCTAGTTGTCCTAACTCTTACCCTAGTCATCCTAGCGCTAACACTAGTCGTCCTGACTCTAACCGCAGTCAACCTAGCGTTAACCCTAGTCGTCCTAACTCTAACCCTAGTAGTCATAGCGCTAACCCTTGTCATTAAATTCTATCCATGGTCATTCTAACGCTAACCCTAGTAATCCTAGCTCTAACCCTATTCATCCTACCTCTAACCCTAGTAGACATAGCGCCAACCCTAGTCATCCTAGCGATTACCCTATTCATCCTAATGTTAACCCTCGTCGTCCTAACGCTAACCCAAGTAGTCATAGCGCTAACCCTAGTCGTCCTAGTGCTAACCCTAGTCGTCCTAGTGCTAACCCTAGTCGTCCTAGTGCTAACCCTAGTCGTCCTAACGCTAACCCTAGTCATCCTAACGTTAACCCTAGCCGTCCTAACGCTAACCCTAGTCATCCTTGCGCTAACCCTAATCGTCCTAACGCTAACCCTAGTTGTTCTAGCGCTAACCCTAGTCGTCATAACGATAACACTAGTCATCCTAGCGATAACCCTAGTAGTCCTAACGTTGACCGTAGTAGTCTATTCGCTAACCCTACTCGTCCTAACGCTATCCCTAGTCACCCTAGTGCTATCCCTAGTCGTCCTAGCACTAAGCCTAGACATTATAGCTCTAAAGCTAGTCGTCCTAGCGCTAACCCTAGTCGTCCTAAGGTTTACCCTAGAAGTCCTAGCGCTAACCCTAGTCGTTCTAGAGCTAACCCTATTTGTCCTAACGCTAACCTTAGTCATTCTAGCGCCAAACCTAGTAATCCTAATGCTAACCCTTGTTGTCCTAACGCTAACCCTATTCGTCCTAGCGCTAACCATAGTAGTCCTAACGCAAACCTTAGTCATCCTAGCTCTAATCCTAGTCGTCCTAATGCTAACGTTAGTCGTCCTAGCGCTAACTCTAGTCGTCCTAACGCTAACACTAGTAGTCCTAGCGCAAACCCTAGTCATCTAGCGCTAACCCTAGTTGTACTAATGCTAACCCTAGTCATCCTAACGCTTTGCCTGGCCATCCTAGTGCTAACCCTAGTCATCCTAGCTCTAACCCTAGTCGTCCTAACGCCAACCCTAGTCATTCTAATACTATCCCAAGTCGTCCTAGCGCTAATCCTATTCGTCCTAACGCTATCCCTAGTGGTCCAAGCGCTAACCCTAGTTGTCCTAACTCTAACCCTAGTTGTCCTACCGCTCACCCTATTCACTATAGCCCTAACCCTAGTTGTCCTAGCGCTAACCCTCGCCATCATAGTACTAACCCTAGTTGTCCTAGCCCTAACCCTAGTCCTCCTAAAGCTAACCCTAGTCATCCTAACGCTAACCCTAGTCATCCTGGCGCTAACCCTAGTCATCCTAACACTATACCTAGTCGTCCTACCGCTAACCCTAGTCACTTTAGCCCTAAGCCGTCATAGTACTAACCCTAGTCATCCTAGCACTAACCCTAGTCCTCCTAAAGCTATCCCTAGTCATCCTAACTCTAATGCTAGTCGTCCTAGCGCTAACCCTAGTCATCTTAACGCTATCCCTAGTCGTCCTAACGCAAACCTTAGTCATCCTAGCTCTAACCCTAGTCGTTCTAACGCTAACCTTAGTCGTCCTAGACGCTAACTCTAGTTGTCCTAACACTAACACTAGAAGTCCTAGCACAAACCCTAGTCATTCTAGCGCTAACCCTATTCGTTCTAACGCTAACCCTAGTCGTCCTAACGCTTTCCCTGGTCATCCTAGCGCTAACCCTAGTCATCCTAGCGCTAACCCTAGTCATCCTATCGCCAACCCTAGTCATCCTAACACTATCCCTAGTCATCCTAGCGCTAATCCTAGTCGTCCTAAAGCTAACCCTAGTTTTAGAAGCGCTAACTCTAGTTGTTCTAACTTTAACCCTAGTTGTTCTACCGCTAACTCTATTCATTATAGCCCTAACCCTAGTTGTCCTAGCGCTAACCCTAGCCGTCATAGTACTAACCCTAGTCGTCCTAGCACTAACCCTAGTCGTCCTAGCACTAACCCTGGTCCTCCTAAAGCTATCCCTAGTCATCCTAGCACTAACCCTAGTCGTCCAAGCACTCACCCTAGTCGTCCTAACTCTAACACTATTCGTCCTACCGCTAACACTAGTCACTATAGCGCTAACCCTAGTTGTCCTAGCGCTTGCCCAAGTCTTCCTATCGCTAACCCTAGTCTTCCTATCGCTAACCCTAATCATCCTAGCGCTAACCCTAATCATCCTAGCGCTAACCCTAGTCCTCCTAAAGCTATCCCTAGTCCTCCTAAAGCTATCCATAGTCCTCCTAAAGCTATCCCTAGTCGTCCTAACGCTAACCCTAGTCGTCCTAGCGCTAACCCTAGTCATCCTAACACTATACCTAGTCGTCCTAGCGCTAATCCTAGTCGTCCTAACGCTAACCCTAGTGGTCCAAGCGCTAACCCGAGTCATCCTAACTCTAACCCTAGTCCTCCTAACGCTAACCCTAGTCGCTGTAGCACTAACCCTAGTTGTCCTAGCGCTAGCGCTAGTCGTCCTAACGCTAACACTAGTCGTCCTAGCGCAAACCCTAATCATCCTAAAGCTATCCCTAGCCATCCTAACGCTAACCCTAGTCGTCCTAGCGCTAACCCTAGTCGTGCTAACACTATCCCTAGTCGTCCTAGCACTAATCTTAGTCGTCCTAACGCTAACCCTTGTGGTCCCAGCGCTAATCCTAGTCGTCCTAACCCTAACCCTAGCTGTCCTACCGCTAACCCTAGTCGCTTTAACGCTAACGCTAGTTGTTCTACCGCTAACCCTAGTCGCTATAGCGCTAACCCTAGTTGTCCAAGCGCTAAGCCTAGTCGCTATAGCGCTAACCCTAGTTGTCCTTGCGCTAACCCTAGTTCTCCTTGCGCTAACCCTAGTTGTCCTTGCGCTAACCCTAGTTGTCCTTGCGCTAACCCTAGTCGTCCTAATGCTAACACTAGTCGACCTAGCACTAACCCTAGTTGTCCTAAAGCTATCCCTAGTCATCCTAGCGCTAATCCTAGTCGACCTAGGGCTAACCCTAGTCGTCCAGGAGCTAACACTAGTCGTCCTAACTCTAACTCTAACCCTAGTCGTTCTAACGCTAACCCTAGTCGTTCTAACGCTAACTCTAGTCGTTCTAACGCTAACCCTAGTCGTTCTAACGCTAACCTTAGTCGTTCTAACGCTAACCCTAGTCGTTCTAACGCTAACCCTAGTCGTTCTAACGCTAACCCTAGTCGTTCTAACGCTAACCCTAGTCGTTCTAACGCTAACCCTAGTCGTTCTAACGCTAACCCTAGTCGTTCTAACGCTAACCCTAGTCGTTCTAACTAGTGTTGAGCCACCCCCGTAGTGTTCGAGTTCGGTTCGGTTCGTCGAACACCCGTGTGTTCGCCGAACTGTTCGTCGAACTGTTCGTCGTACACCTTCGAACACAGTTAAAACCAATGGCAGGCAAACAAAAACACATAGAAACACATAGAAAACACCTTCAAAGGTGTCCAAAAGCTGACAAAATGCTCAGAAGACACAACTAACACATGGAAAAGTGACAAGTACATATAGTCATGCGAAAAGAAAAGAGGTGGAGGAGTAAAAGGAGGGGGAGACACAGATATAGGCATGTCATGCCCTTCTAAAATCCAAAAAGTGAGAAGCCGACACGGCCAGTCCGCTCCTGCCCGTGCCACCTCCGTGTCGCCGGGTTTGTGCCAGAGCCGCGGTGAACCCTGACGGCCAGCCCCCCTCTCCCAATACTGGTGCCTGTCCGCTGGTGGGTCGAGAGAGCCCCCCTGTGGTGGAGGCAGCTCTAAGCTTTTTAATTTAAATTGTCTCTCTAATTTGAATGAATACACTTTAAATCCATTTACAAGGATCTATTGGAGGGCAAGTCTCATGCCAGCAGCCGCGTAATTCCAGCTCCAGTAGCGTCCACTAAAGCTGCTGCAGTTAAAAAGTTTTTATAAGGATCGAGCTCGGCTGTCCACCGCAAGGCATCCTACTGCCAGTCCCAGCCCCTATGCCTTGGGGTGCCTCCTGATGCTCTTCACTGAGTACCCCGTGGTCCCGAAGCATTTCCTTTGAAAAAATTAAGTGTCCAAACTACAGGTGGTGTAGCTTGCTTAACAGCCGGGATAATCCGCTGACTATCAGACACTGCTACTAGGCACAAAGTATTTCCTGGGCTAGATGCAGTTAAAAATTTGTAAGTAGATACTCTCGTTGGATGCTGAGAAAGCATTCCATAGAGTCTCCTGGCACGCCATATATGATTCTCTTAAAAAGCTTGGGGTAGGGGTCTAGGGGACCCTTTTATAGCCAAAATCACGGCCCTGTATCACAATACGTCACCTAGGCTGAAGATAAATGGAACTGTAGCACCGAGGGCTCGGTTGCTACAGACGTATTGCACCTCACCCAGAGGTGTGATATCTCACTCTCAGATAAGGATGGAGTGTGGATCAGGACCCGACACCTGCATGCATTACACCACATTGCCGTGGGGCAGGGCGACCAATATGCCCCTGAGATGGGCACGACAGTCCCTGTCCCTGGCTGGAGTGGGGGGAGGGAACACTGAGGAAGGGGAACCCTGCAGTGCAGGAGCAGGGAGGAAGCAGTTCCTGGGTGCATTGAGAAGGGAGTATAAAAGGTGGGCACCATCTTAGTTCAGTGCAGAGAAGTCTGAGCAGAAGTGGCAGGGAGCAGGGGCTCTGCATGAGCTCTGCTCCGGAGGCGGGCATAGTAACAGAGGCCCAGGCCTGCAAGAGGGAGAAGGAAGGAAGAGGAGCGGAGAAGGCTCCAGGAACGAGGAATGAAGGGATCCCAGGGGTGCGGACGGGCGAGTCGCCACCGCACACCCGAATCCACCTGCGTGGAGGGGTCAGGCCAAATGGGGAGACCGGTCCCCGAACTAGTGGAGGCAGGAAACGACCCTCAGCTAGAAACCGGAGGCTCTGACATTTTATGTGGCGCAGCCCCTTGCTACACCCGCTAGGAAGGCACCACATAGGGTCAGGGAAACTGGCGCCAAGTTTACCAAGAGGAGGCCCGAGGCAGCCGGACAGAAGTGTTGGTAAGAAAGGCCAGACAAAGGACACACAAAGGGGGTCCTGTGAAGCGTTCCAAAGTTATCTGGGAGTTGTCTGAGCCCCTCACCTGGTGAGCACAGTACGACGTGGGCAGCCGTTACCTGCAGACGTGGTCTGGATAATAAGAACTGTGAGTAAAGGCCCTGAACTGCATCACTGACTCCGTGTCGTTACTGCTGCTGCCCTGCACCATCACCCTCATCCTCCGCATACACTGCCCTGAGGCTATACTCCTCCCGTGGGGAGTTATGCTACGCTCTGCTGCACCCACAACACCAGCCTTAGCGGTCTGCCCTGTAGCGGCGGTTCACTCTGACTGCAATCCACGGGTGGCGTAGTCGGACATTTAAACATCAAAACCACATAAATAGTTCCGCCACTGGTTTGACCGCCCTGAGCCACGGAACCGGATCGCCGCCACGAAGACTACAACCACCAGCATCCACCAAAAAGGGTCCGGCTCCGGGTGTCCCAAGGCCCAGGGGGTGCGTCAGAACATTTTCATCACCTTTCACAATCACCAATGGGACAAGGCAGGGATGTCCTCTGTCCCCTCTCTTATACATCCTAGTGACGGAGCACCTGCTCTCATCAATTCGCCATAACCCCAATATTAGGTGGATTGAGGTGGGAGGCATCGAGTACAAGTGCTCTCTATTTGCTGATGATGTCCTAGTATATATCACTCAATCACATATATCCATCCATGCTGTTATGGCTGAAATAGATCACTTTGTTACATGGTCAAATTTTAAAATCAATGCAGCGAAGTCTGAGGCCCTCGATGTCTCCCTCCCCAAATCCATATAGGATTCCATCCAGTCCAACTTTCCCTTTGCCTGGCCCTCACAGGGTATCAAATACTTAGGAATTCCTATTCATAGAGACCTCTCCCATCTATGTTATCTTAATTTTGGGCCCTTTATTGAACAACTCCAGACAGACCACGGTTGGCAAGTTAGAACTGTAAGATTCACTACGTGAACCACTGGTGTTTTGTGGAAAAGCACATGTACACCGCGTTCCAAATTATTATGCAAAAAGTGTTTAGGAGTGATAAGGGAAGAATTTGTTTGTTTGTCAGTTAAACTCATTGATGGTGATGTGTGTCAGGGCTCTTTATATCACTGTAAGCAATTGCAGACACCTGTGCTAATTAGTTTGGCAGGTGTGTCCAATGAAAGGCAAGACTACTTAAGAAGGCTGTCTCACATTATTAAGCAGCCTACATTTTCTGCCAAAATGGGAAAGAAAAAGGATGTGTCGGCTGCTGAGAAGCAACAAATTGTGGAGTGTTTAGGTCAAGGCATGACTACAATCAACATTGTGCGATGATCAGGATGAAGTGTCTTTGCAATCAAGAAGTATGTAGCTGATTCACAGTACACACGTGTGCGTGCTGATAAGGGCAAATTGAGGACTCTTTCCTACAGTTAATTACGTCAGGTTGAAAGAGCAGCGGCAAAAAAGCCTTGTCATAGCAGCAGACAAGTTTTTGAAGCTGCTTGTGCCTCCAACGTCCCCCGAACAACAAGATGCAGGGTCCTTCAGAGGTTTGCAGCTGTGCATACGCCATCCTGTCGACCTCCTCTATCCACTTCACACAAGCAGAAACGGCTCCAGTGGGCCAAACATTACATGAAGACTGATTTCAAAACTGTTTTGTTCACGGATGAGTGCCGTGCAGCGCTTGATGGTCCAGATGGATGGAGTGGAGGATGGCTGGTTGATGGACACCCCACGCAAACACGACTACAGCGCCAACAAGGAGGAGGTGGAGTAATGTTTTGGCCTGGAATCATGGGGAGAGAGATTGTCGGCCCCTTTAGGATCCCTCAAGGCGCTAAAGATGAACTCCATAATGTATGTGGATTTTCTCAAACAGCACTTCCTGCCATGGTTTAAGAAGAAGAACCGTGTATTTCACAGCAAGATCATTTTTCTGCATGATAATGCACCATCTCATGCTGCACATAAAACATCTGCATCTCTGGCTGATATGGGCATAAAAGGGGACAAACTTATGGTGTGACCCCCATGCTCCCCTGACCTCTACCCCATTCAGAACCTTTGGAGCATTATTAAAAGGAGTGTCTATGATGGCGGGAGGCAGTTCACATCTAAGCAACAGCTCTGGGAGGGTATTCTGTCCTCATGCAAAACAATTGAAGCAGAAACCATCCAAAACCTGACAAATTCAATGGACGAGAGAGTTCAGAAGCTCCTTTCGAACAAGGGGTCCTATGTGAAAATGTAACATCACCTAGAATAAAGTTTTGAGTTGAAAACTGTTTGATTTCAGTTTCTAACAACCTGCTAATGCTTATAATTTCAAAAATGACCATTTTTTTGGTCTTTATTAAAATGAAAAGGTTGATCGAAAAGTTTGGGGGATCTAAGAGTGTGGCAACCCAGTAGTCATGATTACTTCGAATTCTGACAATATGAGGGTCATGCTGCAGGTAGTGCAGCAAGAAGGCACTTATGTGTCTTGCGCATCTCGGAGCCCCAAAATTATTTTCCGGGCTAGATGCAGCTGAAAATTATTATTAATTTTAAATCTGGTGAAGCTTTAGTATAGATGGCCTAATAGGATCAGTGCTGCACACTGCTACAAAGTCCAAATTATTTTCCAGTCAAGATACAGATAAACATGATTATTAATTTGAAAGCTTAAAACGGTTGGTAGGGTGATTTTAACCAATCATCAAGCTTTTACTCTCCCCAGGATGACACAGGGGTAGAAAAGTCGTTTCGGATCCATGATTTGTTCATCTTTATGAACGTGAGTCTGTCTACATTATCAGTGGAGAGCCGCGTGCGCTTATCTGTCAGCACACCACCAGCAGCGCTGAACACACGTTCAGACAGAACGCTGGCTGCGGGGCATGACAAGATCTCCAAGGCGTAAGTGGCTAGCTCCGGCCATTTATCCAGATTGGAAGCCCAAAAAGAGCAAGGGTCCAGTGACACAGTCGTGGCTTCAATGTTTACTTGGTGATACTCCTGTACCATCGTCTCTAGGCGGTGACTATGTGTCAGACTTCTTGTCTCCTGTGGCCTTGCAAAGGATGGGCTAAAAAAGTGGTGAAATGATTCCGCAAAATTGATGTTACCAGCAGATACTGTGGTTCTGTTACGGTTTGAGTGCTGAACACTTGACGGTCCCACGGTTGGCAAGTTGGAACTGTGAGATTCACTACGTGCACCACTGGTATTTTGTGGAAAAGCACATGTAAGATTCTGCAACAGTCTCTGCTGATACTCCTGCATGCGTGCATCCCTTTCTATGGCAGGAATAATTTCTGCAAATTTACTTTTGTACCGGGGATCTAACAGTGTGGCAACCCAGTAGTCAGGATTATTTCTAATTCTCACAATTCGAGGGTCATGTTGCAGGTAGTGCAGCAAGAAGGCACTCATGTGTGTTGCGCATCCAGGAGCACCAAGTCCCTGTTGTGTTGGTGGCAAGGTAACAATCATGCTTCCTTCCTCTGTCCTCTCCCCCCAACCTCGCACAACAGAAATGTGATCAAGGTCTCCCTCATCTGATGAGTCTTCCATCAGTTCGTCCTCCACTTCTTCCTGGGCTCCTGCACCTTCCTCACTAGTTTGGCTGCTACCATGCGCCCTGGTAAAATCATCTCCCCCACCCTCACATGCCTGCCGCCTTGGTGCTGCCGACCGTCTGGACCTTGCAGATGTTAGCCCTTCCGCATACAACTCCTCCTCCTCTACTTCCTCCACCTCCTCTTGTGCCACCACCTGACTCCGAATTCTGTTTAACATGTGCTCCAGCATGTAAATCACCGGAATAGTCATGCTGATAATGGCATCGTCAGCACTAAACATCTTCGTCGCCATTTCAAAACTGTGCAGAAGGGTGCATAGGTCCCTGATCTGAGACCACTCCTCCAGCGTGATTTGCCCCACCTCTGAATCTCGTTGGCCCAGGCTATACGTCAGAACGTATTGCACCAGGGCTTGTCGGTGCTGCCACAGTCGCTGCAACATGTGCAGAGTTGAATTCCACCGGGTAGGCACATCGCATTTTAGCCGGTGAAGTGGCAGGCCCAACGACTTCTGTAGAGATGTAAGTCGCTGAGCTGCGGGATGCGAACGGCGGAAGTGAGCACACAGCGACCGTGCCCTCTGCAGAAGGCCATCTAGTCTGGGATAGTGGGCTAAAAATTGCTGGACAACCAGGTTCAACACGTGAGCCATACAAGGCACGTGTGTGACATTGCCCCGGCGAAGGGCCGCACCCAGGTTTGCAGCATTGTCGCACACGGCCTTCCCTGGTTTCAGGTCCAGTGGAGACAACCATTCATGAAATTGGTTCTCCAGAGCTGACCACAACTCCTCAGCTGTGTGACTCACATTTCCCAGACATTTCAATGTAAAAACCGCCTGATGACGTTGAGCCCTACTGCCAGCATAGTAAGGAGGTGTGCAGGATCCCTTCTGCGCAGTTAGAAAGCTTGTGGCATGACCAGACAGGCTTTGGGTGCAGGTGGAAGACCGAGAGGAGGTTGAGGAGGCAGAAGCAGTGGAGGAACTTTGACATAAAGAGGATTGACGCACAACTCGTGGGGACGGCAAGACTTGGACAGCAGCCCCTTGTCCTGCTGTCACCATAGTTACCCAGTGCCCAGTCAGCGACATGTAACGCCCCTGTCCATGCCTACTCGTCCAAGTGTCTGTGGTGAAATGCACCCTGTCACACACAGAGTTTCTCAAAGAAGCGGTGATGTTGTGTGCGACATGCTGGTGGAGCGCAGGCACACCTTTCTTTGAGAAGTAGTGCCGACTGGGCATCTGGTACTGGCGCACTGCGACGGACATAAGGTCTCGAAAATCCTCTGTGTCCACCAGGCGGAAAGGCAGCATTTCTGTAGCCAAGAGCTTGCAGATGGTGAAATCCAACCTCTTAGCTTTCTCATGGCTAGGAGGAAATGGTCTTTTACTTGTCCACATCTGAGGGACCGAGGGCTGGCTATTGTGCTTAGACGGGGTTGATAAGGGTGTCCCCGGCAAACTGCCGGTCTGTGAGGAAGATGCAGGCGGACATGTTAGGTTGCCTTGATCCAAAGGTGGTGCTATCGATGTCGGACAGCGCTCAACACCAGCTGGTGTTACCACCTCCAAAGAAAATGATGACCTGCCAATCACGCTGGCTGTTGCGGGTAAAGAGGTGGCAGGTCTGCGCCCCAAAACAGGTGTGACTGCTGTCCCCCCAGTCACAGAGGATGAAGAGGCCGCGGATGCACAAGATATGGCAGACGGTGGTTGGCCCGGCCGGCTAGGCCGCATTGTAGCACACTGAGCTTCCCACTGCAACTTATGCTTCATGTCCATGTGCCGGTTCATGCATGAAGTACTCAAACTATGTATTTTTTGGCCTCTACTTAGCTTTTGCTGACAAGTGTTACAGATAACACGAGTTGGGTCATCTTTATCGATCTGAAAAAATGCCCAGGCTATGCAAGGCTTAGCACCCATGCGACCTGAAGAGCCACCACGACTTGTGGTGAGAGGCAGAGTTGTGTTTGAGGATGCAGTTGTTGACGTGCTTCCAGTACTACGTCTCTGTCCAGGAAGGCGCAACCTGACCTCGTCGTCACTAGCATCTTCCTCCACCTCCTCTGCTGACCTCATCTCTTGGCTGACTGTGGGTTGACAGTAAGTGGGATCTCCGACCTCATCATCATCACCCTGTGCGTTATCACACCCGTCGTCCTCAGAGCCAACCTGTTCCTGCCCTGACAAAAAACTAAAGTTGTCGCTCCAATCAGGTATTTGAGTCTTATCATCATCTTCCTCATTGTCTCCACCAACAGGAGTTACAGTTAGGGAATGAGGGTCTACATTATGGTCAGAACCTTCTGCGTCTGGTCCTGGATCCGACTCATAAAGATTCTGGGCATCAGTGCAGATCATTTCCTCGTCTGGATTCACAGAAGCGCTGGAGTCGACCTCTGATTCCCAGGCTATAGTCTGAGTAAACAGCTCTGCAGACTCAACCATCTGTTCTACCTCATACTCAGACGGGCAGCTGGAGATTTGGGAGCTGTGAGGAAGCAAGTGCGATTTGGGTGACACCTTTGAGGACTGGAGTATTTGTGATGTTGAAGTTGATGTGGAGGAGAGCCCACTTAAAGGAGCACTTGATATCCGTTGAAGCACCTGCTGTTTTGTGCCTCATCTGGAATTTGTAGCGATTGGCGTGGCCGTAAGAAAGGGATCTTATCACATTGTCCGCTAAAAGAAGTAGACATTTTAGTTTGGCTGGAAGATGGTCTTTCTTCTGCACCTACCCCACGGACACAACCTTTTTTCCCCTTCCCAACACGCCTATTCCCCTTTCCACCAGCAGCAGGCCTTTTTCCACTCATTTTGGTGGTTAACTAATTCACAACTCTGGAGTTGTTTGCACAAAAAAACAATGGATGGTAACCGAGCAGAGCTGAGTGGCCAAACTGTGGTATTAGGCCAAAACTATTGGCTGGGTTAGATGCAGAAAAAAAATATTTTGAATTTGCAACCTGATGGAGGTCAGTATAGATGGACTAATACAACAAGTCCCACACACAGCTAGAAGCCGAATATTTTTTCAGAGGTAGATGCAGAAAAAAATATATTCAGTTTGCAACCTGATGGAGGTCAGTATAGATGTACTAATACAACAAGTCCCACACACAGCTAGAAGCCCAAATATTTTTTCAGAGGTACTGTAGATGCAGATAAAAATTAGTTTTAATTTGCAACCTGATGGAGGTCAGTATAGGTGGAATAATAGAACAAGTCCCACACACTGCTAGAAGCCCAAATATTTTTTCAGAGCTAGATGCAGAAAAAAATTATATTCAATTTGCAACCTGCTGGAGGTCAGTATAGAAGGACTAATAGACCAAGTCCCACACACTGCTAGAAGCCCAATATTTTTTCAGAGGTAGATGCAGAAAAAAATATATTCAGTTTGCAACCTGATGGAGGTCAGTATAGATGGACTAATACAACAAGTCCCACACACAGCTAGAAGCCGAATATTTTTTCAGAGGTAGATGCAGAAAAAAATATATTCAGTTTGCAACCTGATGGAGGTCAGTATAGATGGACTAATAGACCAAGTCCCACACACTACTAGAAGGCCAAATATTCTTTCAGAGCTAGATGCAGAAAAAAAATATTTTTAATTTGCAACCTGATGGAGGTCAGTATAGATGGACTAATAGACCAAGTCCCACACACTGCTAGAAAGCCCAAATATTTTTTCAGAGCTAGATGCAGAAATTTTTTTTATTCAATTTGCAACCTGATGGAGGTCAGTATAGATGGACTAATAGACCAAGTCCCACACACTGCTAGAAGCCCAAATATTTTTTCAGAGCTAGATGCAGAAAAAAATTATTTTTAATTTGCAACCTGATGGAGGTCAGTATAGATGGACTAATAGACCAAGTCCCACACACTGCTAGAAGCCCAAATATTTTTTCAGAGCTAGATGCAGAAAAAAATTATATTCAGTTTGCAACCTGATGGAGGTCAGTATAGATGGATTAATAGAACAAGACCCACACACAGCTAGAAGCCCAATATTTTTTCAGAGGTAGATGCAGAAAAAAATATATTCAGTTTGCAACCTGATGGAGGTCAGTATAGATGGACTAATACAACAAGTCCCACACACAGCTAGAAGCCCAATATTTTTTCAGAGGTAGATGCAGAAAAAAATATATTCAGTTTGCAACCTGATGGAGGTCAGTATAGATGGACTAATACAACAAGTCCCACACACAGCTAGAAGCCGAATATTTTTTCAGAGGTAGATGCAGAAAAAAATATATTCAGTTTGCAACCTGATGGAGGTCAGTATAGATGGACTAATAGACCAAGTCTCACACACTGCTAGAAGCCCAAATATTTTTCAGAGCTAGATGCAGAAAAAAATTATTTTTAATTTGCAACCTGCTGGAGGTCAGTATAGATGGACTAATAGACCAAGTCCCACACACCGCTAGAAGCCCAAATATTTTTTCAGAGCTAGATGCAGAAAAAAATTATATTCAATTTGCAACCTGCTGGAGGTCAGTATAGAAGGACTAATAGAACAAGTCCCACACACTGCTAGAAGCCCAAATATTTTTTCAGAGCTAAATGAAGAAAAAAATTATTTTTAATTTGCAACCTGATGGAGGTCAGTATAGATGGACTAATAGACCAAGTCCCACACACTGCTAGAAGCCCAATATTTTTTCAGAGCTAGATGCAGAAAAATTTTTTATTCAATTTGCAACCTGATGGAGGTCAGTATAGATGGACTAATAGACCAAGTCCCACACACTGCTAGAACCCCAAATATTTTTCAGAGCTAGATGCAGAAAAATTTTTTTTAATTTGCAACCTGATGGAGGTCAGTATAGATGGACTAATAGACCAAGTCCACACACCGCTAGAAGCCCAAATATTTTTTCAGAGCTAGATGCAGAAAAAAATTATATTCAGTTGCAACCTGATGGAGGTCAGTATAGATGGACTAATAGAATGATGCTATGCCCAAAAGATTTTACTTCACTAGGTGCAGTAAGAAAATTGGTATTCTATACACAGGTGGTATATCTTGCAACACAGATAGGCTACTCCACTGACTAACACACTCTGCAATAGGCCAAAAAGGATTAGCTTTGCTAGATTCAGCCAAATGCTGTGAAAAAAACTTGCACAGCACTGGCACAGACCTGCCTGGCAAAAACTGATAGGAACTCATGTAACCTAGTCCTGAAAAGGACTCCAATTACAATTAGTCTTTACTCCCACAACCTATCTATTTAAGAGCACAGACCTCCCTGATAAAAGTCGTAGGAAATGCTGTAACCTAGTCCTTAAAAGGACTGCAATCACAACTATTCCCTACTCCCAAGCTATCTGTATATTTGTGCGAAAATTGGCTTGAAATTAACAAGGTATAGCGCACACAGCAACAGCGGTGCCGTCTAACACGCAGCTGCAGCAGTGAGAAAATGGTGGCGACGGGAAAATGGCTTGGTCTTATAGGGCAAGGACATGTGACATACACTGCCAATGACACATGCCCTTGCTTGTGTGAAAAAAAGCACTTCGCTCCGTGTGTGCGCTGCTGATAGGCTGACAGATTGCACCTCCCCACTGCAAATGCGGAAAAGAGAAAAAAAATGGAGATCTTCATTGTTCCTGCAGAGATCCATCCCCTGCCCCTCCCCCCACCCAGCTGTACACTCAAACTGCGTATTAACATTAATTTTCATCATTACTGAGAAAAAATCCGTTATGATTTTGGTGCACGAACAGTTATCGAACATAACCTCGAACAGCCGAATTTTTCTCAAATTGTTCGTGTTCGCCGAACGGCTCGAACACCGCCCAAAACAGCTCGAATTTGAGATTGGCGAACAGTTCGAGTAGAACAACGCTCATCTCTAGTTCTAACGCTAACCCTAGTCGTTCTAACGCTAACCCTAGTCGTTCTAACGCTAACCCTAGTCACTATAGCGCTAACCCTAGTTGTCCTAGCGCTAGCCCTGGTCTTCCTAAAGCTAACCCTAGACATCCTAGCGCTAACCCTAATCTTCCTAGCGCTATCCCTAGTCCTCCTAAAGCTATCCTTAGTCATCCTAATGCTAACCCTAGTCGTCCTAGCGCTAACCCTAGTCATCCTAACACTATACTTAGTCGTCCTAGCGCCAATCCTAGTCATCCTAACGCTAACCCTAGTGGTACAAGCGGTAAACCTAGTCGTCCTAACTCTAACCCTAGTCGTCCTACCGCTAAGCCTAGTCGCTATATCGCTAACCCTAATTATCCTAGTGCTAACCCTAGTCATCCTATCTCTAAACCTAGTCGTCCTAACGCTAACCCTTGTCGCCCTAGCGCTAACCCTTGTTATCCTAACGCTAACCATAGTCATCCTAGCACCAACCCTAGTCATCCTAGCCCTAACCCTAGTCGCCCTAAAGGTAACCCTAGTCGCCCTAACGGTAACCCTAGTCATCCTAATGGTAACCCTAGTCATCCTAACGGTAACCCTAGTCATCCTAACGGTAACCCTAGTTGTCCTAACTCTTACCCTTGTCATCCTAGCGCTTACCCTAGTCGTCCTAGTGCTAACCCTAGTCGTCCTAGCGCTAACCCCTAGTCGTCCTAGCGCTAACCCTAGTCGTCCTAGCGCTAACCCTAGTTGTTCTAGCGCTAACCCTAGTCGTCATAACTCTAACCGTAGTCAACCTAACGTTAACCCTAGTCGTCCTAAATTTAACCGTAGTAGTCATAGCGCTAACCCTTGTCGTTAAACGCTAACCCTAGTCATCCTAAAACTAACCCTAGACGTCCTTGTGCTAATCCAAGTCGTCCTAACGCTAACCCTTGTAATCCTACCTGTAACCCTAGTAGACATAGCGCCAACCCTAGTCATCCTAGCGCTAACCCTAGTCGTCCTAGCACTAACCGTAGTCCTCCTAAAGCTATCCCTAGTCATCCTAACGCTAACACTAGTTGTCCTAGCGCTAATCCTAATCATCCAAGCGCTAACCCTAGTCGTCCTAACTCTAACCCTAGTCGTCCTACCGCTAACCCTAGTCACTATAGCGCTAACCCTAGTTGTCCTAGCGCTAGCCCTAGTCTTCCTATCGCTAACCCTAGACATCCTAGCGCTAACCTAATCGTCCTAGCGCTAACCCTAGTCCTCCTAAAGCTATCCCTAGTCATCCTAACGCTAACCCTAGTCATCCTAGCGCTAACCTAGTCATCCTAACACTATACTTAATCGTCCTAGCGCCAATCCTAGTCGTCCTAACGCTAACCCTAGTGGTACAAGCGCTAAACCTAGTCGTCCTAACTCTAACCCTAGTCATCCTACCGCTAAGCCTAGTCGCTATATCGCTAACCCTAATTGTCCTAGTGCTATCTCTAGTCATCCTAAAGCTATCCCTAGTCATCCTTATGCTAACCCTTGTCGCCCTAGCGCTAACCCTTGTCATCCTAACGCTAACCCTAGTCATCCTAGCCCTAACCCTTGTCGCCCTAACGCTAACCCTAGTCATCCTAACGGTAACCCTAGTCATCCTAGCGCTAACCCTAGTTGTCCTAACTCTAACCCTAGTCATCCTAGCGCTAACCCTAGTCGTTCTAGCGCTAACCCAAGTTTTCCTAGCCCTAACCCTAGTCGTCCTAGCGCTAACCCTAGTTGTTCTAGCACTAACCATAGTCGTCCTAACTCTAACCGTAGTCAACCTAACGTTAACCCTAGTCGTCCTAAATGTAACCGTAGGAGTCATAGCGCTAACCCTTGTCATCCTAAAACTAACCCTAGACGTCCTTGTGCTAATCCAAGTCGTCCTAACGCTAACCCTTGTAATCCTAACTCTAACCCTAGTCAGCCTACCTCTAACCCTAGTAGACATAGCGCCAACCCTAGTCATCCTAGCGCTAACCCTATTTGTCCAATCGATTACCCTAGTCATCCTAATGTTAACCCTCGTCGTCCTAACGTTAACCCTTGTCGTCCTAGTGCTAACCCTAGTCGTCCTAACGCTAACCCTAGTCGTCCTAACGCTAACCCTAGTCATCCTAACGCTAACCCTAGTCGTCCTAACGCTAACCCTAGTCGTCCTAACGCTAACCCTAGTCGTCCTAATGCTAACCCTAGTCGTCCTAACGCTAACCCTAGTCGTCCTAACGCTAACCCTAGTCGTCCTAACGCAAACCCTAGTCGTCCTAACTCTAACCTAGTCGTCCTAACGCTAACCCTAGTCGTCCTATTGCTAATCTTAGTCGTCCTTGCACTAATCCTAGTCGTCCTAACGATAACCCTAGTCATCCTAGCACTAACCGTAGTCCTCCTAAAGCTATCCCTAGTCATCCTAACGCTAACCCTAGTCATCCTAGCGCTAATCCTAATCGTCCAAGCGCTAACCCTAGTCGTCCTAACTCTAAACCTAGTCATTCTACCGCTAATCCTAGTCACTATAGCGCTAACCCTAGTTGTCCTAGCGCTAATCCTAGTCGTCCTAACGCTAACCCTAGTCGTCCTAACGCTAACCCTAGTTGTCCTAACGCTAATCTTAGCCGTCCTTGCACTAATCCTAGTCGTCCTAACGATAACCCTAGTCATCCTAGCACTAACCGTAGTCCTCCTAAAGCTATCCCTAGTCATCCTAACGCTAGCCCTAGTCATCCTAGCGCTAATCCTAATCGTCCAAGCGCTAACCCTAGTCGTCCTAACTCTAAACCTAGTCATTCTACCGCTAATCCTAGTCACTATAGCGCTAACCCTAGTTGTCCTAGCGCTAATCCTAGTCGTACTAGCTCTAACCCTAGTCCTCATAAAGCTATCCTTAGTCATCCTAACGCTAACCCTAGTCATCCTAGCGCTATAACTAGTTGTCCTAACACTATCCCTAGTTGTCCTAGAGCTAATCCTAGTCATCCTAACGCTAACCCTAGTGGTCCAAGCGCTAACCCTAGTCATCCTAACTCTAACCCTAGTCATCCTACCACTAACCCTAGTCGCTATAGCGCTAACCCTAGTTGTCCTAGTGCTAACCCTAGTCGTACTAACGCTAACCCAAGTCGTCCTAGCGCTAACCCTAGTCCTCCTAAAGCTATCCCTAGTCATCGTAACACTAACCCTATTCATCCTAGCGCTAACCCTAGTCTTTGAAGCGCTAACCCTAACCCTAGTCGTCTTATCGCTAACCCTAGTTGTTATAGCGCTAACCCTAGTTGTCCTAGCGCTAACGCTAGTCGTCCTAACGCTAACCCTAGTCGCCCTAACCCTAGTCGTCCTAGCGCAAACCCTAGTCCTCCTAAAGCTATCCCTAGTCATCCTAACGCTAATTCTAGTCGTCATAGCGCTAACCCTAGTCATCCTAACACTATTTCTAGTCATCCTAGCGATAATCCTAGTCGTCCTAACGCTAACCCTTGTGGTCCAAGCGCTATCTCTAGTCGTCCTAACTCTAACCCTAGTTGTTCTACCGCTAACCCTAGTCACTATAGCGCTAACCCTAGTTGTCCTAGCACTAATCCTAGTGGTCCTAGCGCTAATCCAAGTCGTCCCAACTCTAACCCTAGTCGTCCTAACGCTAACCCCAGTTGTCCTAGCGCTAACAATAGTCGTCCTACCGCTGACTCTATTCATCCTAGCGCTAACCCTAGTTGTCCTAGTGCTAACACTAGTCATCCTACCGCTAACCCTAGTCGTCCTAGCGCTAAACCTTGTTGCCCTAACGCTAACCCTAGTCGTCCTAGCGCTAAACTAAGTCGCCCTAATGCTAACCCTAGTCATCCTAACGGTAACCCTAGTGATCATAGCGCTAACCCTAGTTGTCCTTACGCTAACCCTAGTCTTCCCAATGCTAACCCTAGTCGTCTTAGAACTATCCCTAGTCGTTCTAGCGCTATCCCTAGTTTTCCTAGTGCTAACCCTAGTTGTTCTAGCACTAACCCTAGTTGTTCTAGCGCTAACCCTAGTCGTCCTATCGCTATCCCTAGTCATCCTAAAGCTATCCCTAGTCATACTAACGCTAACCCTAGTTGTCCTATCGCTAACCCTAGTCTTCCTAACATTATCCCTAGTCATCCTAGCGCTAATCCTAGTCATCCTAACGCTAACCCTAGTCATCCTAGCGCTATAACTAGTTGTCCTAACACTATCCCTAGTTGTCCTAGCGCTAATCCTAGTCATCCTAACGCTAACCCTAGTGGTCCAAGCTCTAACCCTAGTCATCCTAACTCTAAACCTAGTCATCCTACCACTAACCCTAGTCGCTATAGCGCTAACCCTAGTTGTCCTAGTGCTAACCCTAGTCGTACTAACGCTAACCCAAGTCGTCCTAGCGCTAACCCTAGTCCTCCTAAAGCTATCCCTAGTCATCGTAACAGTAACCCTATTCATCCTAGCGCTAACCCTAGTCTTCCAAGCGCTAACCCTAACCCTAGTCGTCCTATCGCTAACCCTAGTCGCTATAGCGCTAACCCTAGTTGTCCTAGCGCTAACGCTAGTCGTCCTAACGCTAACCCTAGTCGCCCTAACCCTAGTCGTCCTAGCGCAAACCCTAGTCCTCCTAAAGCTATCCCTAGTCATCCTAACGCTAATTCTAGTCGTCATAGCGCTAACCCTAGTCATCCTAACACTATTCCTAGTCATCCTAGCGATAATCCTAGTCGTCCTAACGCTAACCCTTGTGGTCCAAGCGCTCTCTCTAGTCGTCCTAACTCTAACCCTAGTTGTCCTACCGCTAACCCTAGTCACTATAGCGCTAATCCTAGTTGTCCTAGCGCTAACTCTAGCCGTCCTAATTAGAGATGAGCGTTGTTCTACTCGAACTGTTCGCCAATCTCAAATTTGAGCTGTTTTGGGCGGTGTTCGAGTCGTTCGGCGAACACGAACAATTTGAGAAAAATTCGGCTGTTCGAGGTTATGTTCGAGAACTGTTCGTGCACCAAAATCATAACTGGATTTTTTATCAGTAATGATGAAAATTAATGTTAATACGCAGTTTGAGTGTACAGCGGGGTGGGGGGAGGGGCAGGGGATGGATCTCTGCAGGAAGCGTTCTGTCTGAACGTGTGTTCAGCGCTGCTGGTGGTGTGCTGACAGATAAGCGCACGCGGCTCTCCACTGATAATGTAGACAGACTCACGTTCATAAAGATGAACAAATCATGGATCCGAAACGACTTTTCTACCCCTGTGTCATCCTGGGGAGAGTAAAAGCTTGATGATTGGTTAAAATCACCCTACCAACCGTTTTAAGCTTTCAAATTACTAATCATGTTTATCTGTATCTTGACTGGAAAGTAATTTGGGCTTTGTAGCAGTGTGCAGCACTGATCCTATTAGGCCATCTATACTAAAGCTTCACCAGATTTAAAATTAAAAATAATTTTTAGCTGCATCTAGCCCGGAAAATAATTTTGGGGCTCCGAGATGCGCAAGACACATAAGTGCCTTCTTGCTGCACTACCTGCAGCATGACCCTCATATTGTCAGAATTCGAAGTAATCATGACTACTGGGTTGCCACACTCTTAGATCCCCCAAACTTTTCGATCAACCTTTTCATTTTAATAAAGACCAAAAAAATGGTCATTTTTGAAATTATAAGCATTAGCAGGTTGTTAGAAACTGAAATCAAACAGTTTTCAACTCAAAACTTTATTCTAGGTGATGTTACATTTTCACATAGGACCCCTTGTTCGAAAGGAGCTTCTGAACTCTCTCGTCCATTGAATTTGTCAGGTTTTGGATGGTTTCTGCTTCAATTGTTTTGCATTAGGACAGAATACCCTCCCAGAGCTGTTGCTTAGATGTGAACTGCCTCCCGCCATCATAGACACTCCTTTTAATGATGCTCCAAAGGTTCTGAATGGGGTAGAGGTCAGGGGAGCATGGGGGTCACACCATAAGTTTGTCCCCTTTTATGCCCATATCAGCCAGAGATGCAGATGTTTTATGTGCAGCATGAGATGGTGCATTATCATGCAGAAAAATGATCTTGCTGTGAAATACACGGTTCTTCTTCTTGAACCATGGCAGGAAGTGCTGTTTGAGAAAATCCACATACATTATGGAGTTCATCTTTAGCGCCTTCAGGGATCCTAAAGGGGCCGACAATCTCTCTCCCCATGATTCCAGCCCAAAACATTACTCCACCTCCTCCTTGTTGGCGCTGTAGCCGTGTTTGCGTGGGGTGTCCATCAACCAGCCATCCTCCACTCCATCCATCTGGACCATCGAGCGCTGCACGGCACTCATCCGTGAAC